>NW_015388601.1:19663-87643 GCF_001527695.2 Protobothrops mucrosquamatus
GCGGGAGCTGCGCCAGGCCGGCCCGCTCCAGCGCCTGCTGCTGGTCAACAACGCCGGTGAGAGCCCCGCGGGCGCCGCTCGCCCAGCCCGGCGCCGGTCCGGACGGTGGGGGGGCGAGCCGGGCGCAGAGCCGCTGCCCGCCCGCCCCGACCTGGGGGGCGTCTGGGGACCCCGCCTGTCCCTCGGCGTTGGGGCCTGAGCCGAAGGTGCGGCGGCGGAGGGGGGGAAGATTGTGTTGCAGTTGTGGTGGGTGGGACGTTCATTCGGCGCAGAACAAGTGAACTGGGCACGACGACTCAACCCTCCCCGCCAGCCACGTGCTCCCTGCAGCCCATAATACTTGCTGGGTGGGCGCGTGGGCCCTGGGGAAGGGTCGGGGAGGGGGCGAAGCTTTGGGGGGAGCCCCTGTTCTCAGAAACACTGAGACCCCGGCCGAGGAGGCAGCTGGTGGTGCGGAGGGGGGCGGCGGCTATGATTCACTAGGACTAAACGGGGGGGGGCTTCGGGGATGGAAAGGAAGGGGGTGCAAGGGACTTACCACATCCACCTCTGGAGTGGGGCTGGCTCCAGATGTTGGGGGTCAATATCGGCCTGTGCGCCTGGGAATCTTGTGTCCTTAATTGCACCAAGGACAATCCTGCCACACCCTGTGGGTAATATCTCCATTTGCGCTGCCTTGTGCCAGTGACTGGAGGCCGCCTTGCACCCAGGAGGAATTGGTAGCCCCCCCCCAAGCCTCAAACAAAAGAGCCTATTGACTGCAGACAGCTAGAGGAATCCTTGGGGGGGGAGACTCCTTGCTTCCCCCCTTCCTCCCCTCCCCCTCCCCCCATCCTTCTGGGCCTCAGTCTCCCCTGGAGATGATCAGGAGCCCTTTTTCTCCCAGGCTCTCTGGGCGACATCTCCAAGACCTTCTCTGACTTCACCGAGCCCGGGGAGGTCAACAGCTACCTGAACCTCAACGTGACCTCCGCCCTCTGCCTCACCGCCTCCATCCTGAAGGCCTTTCCTGCCCAGCCGGGCTTCAGCCGCTTGGTGGTCAACATCTCCTCCCTCTGCGCCCTGAAGCCCTTCAAGAGCTGGACCCTCTACTGCGCGGGGAAGGCGGCCCGCGACATGATGTTCCAGGTCTTGGCGGCCGAAGAGCCGGATGTGCGGGTGCTGAACTACGCCCCAGGTGAGTCCAGGGGACCCCGGGCACCCTCTTGGTCTCCTGGGGACCCCCTGTGATTGGCTGCCCTTTCCTCTCCGGCCTTCCTTCTCCGCAGGCCCCATGGACACCTCCATGCAGGAGGAAGCCCGCACCCTTTCGGCAGACCCGGAGTTGCGGCAGACCTTCCTTCGCCTGCAGGAATCCGGGCAGCTGATCGAATGTGATGTCTCCGCCGAGAGGCTGCTGGGCCTTCTGGCTGCAGACACGTTTGAATCCGGAGCCCACGTCGACTTCTACGACACCTAAACAGCTCTCCGGGACCCTGCGTCCGGCAGACGGTCCTTCCTTCCCTCCGAGGCAGAGCTCCACTTCTCAAAAGGGCAGAAATTATTGTGTCTTTCTTTAACGAATGCTGCACTATGAAGTTGTGTATCTGAGGTCGCTTGTAGAAGCTTTTTGCACTGTGAGTGTGCCAAAGAAAAGTGAAAAATTACTGTAAGCTGCCTTTGTGTTGATGTGCGGAAAATGTTGCTCTACGCAGGGTAGATGATGGTAACTTTGGTTTCAACAAATAGCTTGAACCATCCTGTGATAGCCAGGTAGGAAGTGGGTAGTGGCTGACTGGGGAACTCTGGGAATTGAAGTCCACACATCACAAAGTTGCCAAGGTTGGGAAGTTCCTGGAGTAGGCAGACATGTGGTAGAACAGGAAGAGGCGTGGTGGGTCCAGAGGCAAAGCTAGCCGGGCTTGGGGTGCAGGGGGCTCGTCCTGCCCTTACTCGGGGCATCACGAGTAATGTCACAGCTACAAATAATGTCACAGCTACAAATATTTGGTTTTAATTGGCTTTTATAGGGGAAATGTTGTGTGTGTTGTTTGTATTGTGTTATTTTAATATGCTGTGAGCCGCCCTGAGTCCCGTGGGGAGAAGGGCGGCATATAAATTATGAAAAATAAATAAATAAATAAATAAATAAAATAAAATAAATAAATAAATCACGTGCGGCTCCCGGGTGTGCAAGCGATGTGGGTGGAGGAGCCCTTGTTGCGCTTCGGTTGCCCAGGCTCGGCTGGAGAGAATGAGGTATAGGCCAGGGGTAGGCAACCTGGGCTCTTTTATGACTGGTGGACTTCAACTCCCAGAATTCCTGAGCCAGCATGGCTCAGCTTGGAAACCTCTCCCTTTTCCCTCAGCATGGCTGGCTCAGGAATTCTGGGAGTTGAATTCCATGAGTCATAAAAGAGCCAAGGTTGCCTACCCCTGGTATAGGGTTTCCTGCCTGCGTAGGGAGTTGGACTAGAAGACCTCCGAGGTCCCTTCCAACTCTGTTATTCCAACTTGCTTGCCTTCTAGACCAGGGGTAGGCAACCTGGGCTCTTTTATGACTCGTGGACTTCAACTCCCAGAATTCCTGAGCCAGCCATGCTGAGGGGAAAGGGAGAGGTTTCCAAGGTGAGCCATGCTGGCTGAGGAATTCTGGGAGTTGAAGTCCATGAGCCATAAAAGAGCCGAGGTTGCCTAACCCTGGTATAGGCCCAAGGCTGGTGGATCTGATCAGGCGACCTCTTTTGGAGATAACACATCCTCCATTGTGTCTCACAATGGCTGCTGCTCTTTTTGCACAGCGGCCACTGAGCTGGGCTTCCCTTGAAGAAGACGGGGCTGTAGAAGGAGCTCAGACCCAAAACGAGACAAGAAACAGCAGATGGAAGCTCGTCATGGAGAGAAGCAAGCTAGAACTGAGAAGGAATTTCCTGACAGCCAGGACAGTTTGCTTCCTCCCCGTCTGTCCCACATAGTCACAAGATAGGTTGGATGCACAATCCAGACATAACAAGATGTAACCTGGAAGATACAACATTAAGAGTTAACAGTGTGTGTGCATAACGCACGTTGGGAGCTGACCAGCAGCTTCACTTAATGGAACCGTCCAAGTAAACAGTCAAATCCCACAAACTGCCAGAGGAAGCTCCTTGTCTAATCCCTAAAGTTAATCATTTATATAACCTTTTGCTTGATTGCATTCATCATATGTAACCTTGAACTTTGATTATTGAATTCAAAACAGATGGGGGGTTTTTTGGGGGGGGGAACTCCTTCTCCGAGCATTTTTTCTAAGTTTTATTTTTGTTGAGTTTTAAAATCACTTCATGCAAGAAGAAAACACATTTAAAGCTACTGCCTGCCTCATTTTTGCCTTTTTCTGAAGATTAGAGAGCTGTTTTTGCAAAGTTTAGCTAGAAACACGCATGTACAGCCCTTCTAGTTGCCAGCAGTGATGAGATGAATGGAGCCGGCCCCATTTTGAGGGAAGCCAAAAGAGAAGCTGCAGAAGGGCTTGTATTTCGGATCTTGGAAAGGATGCTCGTGTCTGCGCATGCCATTTACAGCTCAATTTATAGCAGCTTCATAATAAAACACCTGCTGTGTCACTGGGGTACCATACAGGCAGTCCTCAACTTACAACAGTTCATTTAGTGGCTGTTCAAAGTGAAAAAAGTGACTTATGACCACTTTTCACACTTACGAAAACTGCCGCATCCCCGTGCTAACGTCATTTACATTGAGTTGCCCTGACAATTGACTCACATTTATGACGGTCGCAGTGTTCCCAAGGTCACGTGATCCCCTTTCGCAACATTCTGACAAGCGATGTCAACAGGGAGGCCCGATTGACTTAACAACCCTGTGACTGATTTAATAACCGGAGTGAATTCATTTAACTCTGGCAAGAAAAGTCGTAAAATGGGGCAAAACTCACTTAACAAGTGTGTCACTTAACAACATAAATTTTGGGCTCCGTTGTGGTCTACCTTTATATGGTACTCTGTGTGTGTTTGTGTGTGTGTGTGTGTGTGTGTGTAAGTCTATTGTCCTGTTTTTTTGTTTTTGGGAATGGATTTTCTATACAAATCCATAGCTTGACTGAATTTTTATTTTGTAAAACCAGGCACTCATGACAAATGATATACTTTTAAAGGGCTCTTTGCACATGCTCAGAGGCTATTGATGAGTCAGAAAATACTTGTTTTTGAATAGGTTTCTTTGAATCCGCTGCAGCACTTGGCTGTTGTTCTGGCCTCTTATTTCCCTTCTCTTCCTTTCTTTCTCTCTCTCTCTCTCTCTCTCTCTGCAAGGGTTTGGACTGGCTCCTTTCCATCCCTCTTTCAGCTTTCAGCCCTCTTCCTTGTCCCCGTCCACCAGAAACTGGCTGGCCCAACCCCATTCCGAAATCAGGCAGTTTCCAATTTTGGGGCTGATTTATTTGTTAAACACATTTCTATTCTCCTGCAATCAGACTGACTCTCTGTGCCTTATGAAGACTATAAACTGGAACGATTTCAAACATCTGTCGTCACATCTAAAACCACCTAAAGCCCAACAAATAACAGTGAGAAAAACGAGAATTGATCAAAAGAAACACACAAAGATAAAAAAGGACACAAGGCCTTACGTGAGCTCTGGACTAAATCCCAGAGACGATTTCCACGTTCAGCCAGGATTGGACCGAATGATTGAAAGTCTTTGGGCTGCTTAATGCAAATAAACTGATAAAAATGAAAGGGGGGGGGGCAAATACAAAGGCTTAAACAGAGAACACAAAATAAAAGCCTGAGGGGTTTGAAGATTAGCCTGGTGAGGGAAGTAAAAAGACCCCAAACAAACAAAACAGCCCAGCGTGCTCAACAAACTGGCTTGCGTTCTGTCTTTTGGTTGCAGTTGGGCAGTGCCACACCTCAAAGATGTTGACAAACTGAAGTTTCTGCAGGAAACCTCCTTGGGCTAGTAGGGAGAGCCAAACAAGTGGAAGAAATCCATCTTCAAGGAAAGACTAAGAGATGGAAAGCAACCAAGTAGAGATCAGAAGCCTCACCCAGAGAGGGTGCTTCTCCTTGGCTGGTGGGTGGGTGGGTGGAGAATTGGCTTGAACATAGAACAACAGAATTGGAAGGGGCCTTGGAGGTCACCTAGTCCAACTCCCTGCGCAAGCAGGAGACCTGGCCTATACCATGTCAGACAAGTGGCTGTCCAGTCTCTTCTTGAAAATCTCCAGTGATGAACAACCTATATCTTCTGGAGGCGAGCTGTTCCACTGGTTAATTGTTCTCATCGCCGGGAAGTTTCTCCTTAATTCCAGGTTGCCTCTCTCCTTGGTTAGTTTCCATCTGTTGCTTCTTGTCCTGCCCTCTGGTGCTTTGGAGAATAAATTGACCCCCTTCTCCTTTGTGGCAGCCCCTCAAATACTGGAGTCTGCTATCCCGTCGTCCCCTAGTCCAGGGGTAGGGAACCTTGGCTCTTTTATGACTCAATTAGCTGGCTCAGGAATTCTGGGAGTTGAAGTCCACAAGTCATAAAAGTGCCAAGGTTCCCCGCCCCTGCCCTAGTCCTTCTTTTCTCTAACTAGCCAAACCCAATTACTGCGTTCTTCGTATGTTTTAGCCTCCAGGCCCCTAATCAACCTTGTTGCTCTTCTCTGCTCTTCTCTTTCCAGAGTCTCAATGTCTTTTTTCTATTGTAGTGACCAAAAATGGACACAGGATTCCAAGCGTGGCCTTACTAAAGCCTTATAAAGTGGTAACTAAGGCTTCATGTGAACTCGATTCTATATGGCTGGGATCAAAGTCCCAACAGGCTTTTGGGCAGCAACTGGCCAGTGCTGGAGGGCCCCCTCATGCTCTTCCAGGGCAGAGAAGCCCCCCCCAAAGATCCTGTGTCTCTCTGAGAGTGGTCAGAAGGTCAGGGAAGGAGCTGTGGGCAGCAGGAGCAATGGAGACAGATGGACAAAGACTGACCACTTCAGCTGGCTGGAGGACTTGTCAATCTTGTGGTGGGGCTGCCCCCTGGTGGGGTGATACGGAAACAGCCCGTGAGTGCCTAATGGAGGGTCCTGGGTCATCCTGGGGAGCTGTGCCATCCCTGCCCCCCCCCCGGTGCTGAGGCCCCCCTCTCTTGGGAGAAGCAGCCTCGGCCTTTGATGACCCAGCCACCTTCCTTACCTGCCTTCACTCAACCCAGATTCCTTTCAGCTGGCCTTGGAATAATAGAGTTGGAAGGGACTTCTAGTCCAGCCCCGTTTGAGCAGGAGGCCCCGTGCCATTTCAGATAAATGATTGCCCAGTCTCCTATTGAAAGCCTCCAGGGATGGAGCACCCACAACCTCTGAAGGCAAGCTGTCCCATTGGTTGACTGCTCTCACCATTAGGAGAGATGTCACGTCTGAGGCAGGATTAGAACTCACAGTCTCCAGGTGATTGGCCCAGACCTAATACTCCTCCCTCTCCCTATTTTCTGCATAACAACCCTGTGAGGTGGGTTGGGCTGAAAGAGAGGGACTGGCTCTCTCATGGCGACTGGCCTAAAGTCACCCAGCTGGCTTTCTTAAGTAAGGTGGAACTAGAACTCACGTCTCCTGATTTCGGCCCTGGTGCCTTAACCCCCAGATCATACCAGTGAAGATAGGGATAGTGGCCTTTCTCCCAGGGGCAGGTCTTGGCCAGTTCTTGGGCAGCTCTTTGAAAAGGTTTGCAAGAATTCCCAAAAACAAACGAGCCCACCTCAAACGCTCCGAGCAGCCCTGAAGCCGTTTGGTGTCCATTTGTGATGTTGAACTCGCCTTGTCGCTTCTGCACTTCCTTATGTTCCATTTTGGTGATTATGACCTACCAGGAATAGAACAGAATAACCAAGTTGGAAGGGGACTTGGAGGTCATCTAGTCCAGCCAATGAACCAATTACACAAGCAGGTCGCTCCGTCAGGCCAAGGGCCCCCCTTGCCTTATCTTCCCCGGGGGTGAAGAAGAATGAAACCCATGGGCAGACTGGATCCCCACCCAGGGCCTCCCCTGGGCTGCCTCCAAGCCCCCCGGACTCCACGTCCCCTGGGCCTTTTTCTCCCAACAATCTGGCCTTCCCTTTTTGAAGCCCTTACAGTCAGCCACCATCATTCCTCTGCTGACCCCCAGGGTCTTCTGGGCAGCTGCCAAGGGCTCCTCCAGCTGCCCTTGGTCCCTCTGCTAAGGGACAGGTGGAAGCTTTGCCCTTACTCATAGCAATCATAGGGCTGGGAGGGACCTCAGAGGTCTTCCAGTCCACCCCTTGCTCAAGGCAGGAGACCAGTTCTTCAGCTCTTCTCTTGGCTTGGAAACCTACCACTTCCACAAGCCAGTTGCCCCCATCCTAGGCTCTCTACTATGTGCTGTCAGGATGTCTCCTTGGAATGGCCTTCTCCCCCCCCTCCCCGTCCCCCCCCCAAGGCATCTGATTTGCTAATCCGGAAGCCAAAGGTCCCTCTGTTCCAAAGGTGAGGTCCTTTGGGAAGGGGTCTGGGCGCCCCCTCCTGGCTGGATGAAGAACAGCAGCCCTTCCCCGCGGGAAAGAGGAAGAAGGCCAGCCAAGGGTTGGGGCGAGGGGAGAATGGGGGGAGGAGGTGCGCCTGCCCCTGGCTGGGAAACGGGTGATGGAGAAAGGGGGGCATAAGGTGAAAACTCTCCCTCCCCCTGCAGCCCCCACTTGCATATGCAAACTAGGAGTGAGCCAAGAACAGTCAGGAAACGCTCCTTTAACCCTCCCAGGGCAAAACCCTCCAAAAGCTCACCCCTCTGACTGAGGATTTTTCTTGGAACAGCCCAATTGGGGGGGGGCTTTCTGAGGAGGAGGAGGAGGAGGGGGAAAGATTTCCCCCTCCCTGCAAGCAGGCCTTGCACAGCAGTGGAGTTCAGCTGCCTGTCACAGAGGCTTGACTTTGGTTTGATGTAGAAAAATACTCTTTGTTTAATGCTGACCACACGCCCCCCCCCCCGACCTGCTTGGGAATCAGATCCTGAGGGTGTCCCTCCTCTCCACCCCAAGGGGGTCGGAGACTCTGCCTTTCCACTCCTTGGGGTCCCTCCCTCTTGGAGAGCAGGCAGATGGTGATCAAATGAAGTTTGGTTCTTGGCCTCAGCATCTCTCTCTCTCTCTCTCTCACACACACACACACACACACACACCAAGGCTGCCCTTGTCCTCCTGGGCAATGGAAGGCCCAGGTTCAAGCACTGTTTGGGACTGCATGAAAGCATCAGCTCAAAGCTGGAGAGGAGAGAAGCCCAGTTCTTTGAACAAGCTCAGCCTTTCTACCGCTGCCCACCCAACATGCTGCTGATTGGGGGGGGCAGCTCCCTGCAACACCTCCTGCAGCGGCAAAACGGCTGGCTAAACCGGGCTCTTCTCCCCTTTGGTCCCCCAGCACCCCCTCTTCTGGCGCAGGTCCAGAGGACAGCTTCCCCTGGACTGACCTTCACCTTTGAGTAGGGCCCTCCCAATAGTATCAGCAGCAGAAGGCAAGTTTCCTGTGGGTGGCCAGCAGGGGGCACTAGAAGACCACCAAAGAGCAGCTCCCAGGCTGTGGGAGGGGCTGGTGGGACAGGGTCTTCACAAGCGCTGCACTGGGGGGGGGGACCTGCCTTTTTCCTCACCGCCTGAGAATGCAAGCGCTGGTGTTCACTGAAGCAACGTCTTCCTCAAGTTGAGCTCAGATCTTGCTGGCTTTATTATTACTATTAGATTTGTATCCCATCTTTTATTTGTGTGTGTGTGTGTGTGTGTGTGTGTGTGTGTGTGTGTTTATTCATGTATGTCAACTCAAAGCAAACAAATCCAATTCTCCTGCCTCCACTTTTCCCCACAACAACCTGTGAGGTGGGCTGGGTGAGCTGGTCTAAAGTCACCATGATACAAAAAAGATGCTGAGACTCTAGAAGGAGTGCAGAGAAGAGCAACAAAGAGGATCAGGGGGGCTGGAGTAAAAAACATATAAAGGACGATTGCTGGAATGGGGATGTCTAGTTTAATGAAGAGAAGGACGAGGGGTGACAGAATAGCTGTGTTCCAGTATCTCAGGGGCTGCTCCAAAGAAGAGGGAGTCAGGCTATTCTCCAAGATGCCTGAAGGCAGGACAAGAAGCAACGGGATGGAAACTAACCAATGAGAGAAGCAACCTAGAACTAAGGAGAAATTCCCTGACGGTGGAAAGACTTCCCCCTAGAAGTTGTGGGTCCCTGGACCCACCTCCTTCATAGGAACAGCCGTCTCCACAAAGCAAGGAAACTTCAATGAAGACTGTTTTTTTACTTCCAAAGGACTAAAAGGGGTGTCTTTCTACTCCCCACACCTTCTATTTTTTGTGCCTTTGAATCAGTGTCAAATTTGGGAAGATTTTGAGAAGTGGTTTGCCATTGCCTCCTTCCTGGGGTTGAAAGAGAGTGACTGGCTGCCTAGCTGGTTTCATATCCAAGACAGGACCAGAACTCAGGGTCTCCCAGTGTCTAGCCTGATGCTTTAACCATTGCACCACACTAGCTCTCCCACTGGAGAGCTCATTTTAACTGTAAATAAAGTGGGAAGCACCCTGTTCGAGTCCAGACCCCGGGTGAGGGTCCTTCTGCTTCCCTGGTATCCATGATGCGCCCCAGGATCAGAGAGGGGCCTGCAGGGCGCAGAAATTGCCCTGGGAAGTGGAGGACTCTTGCCTGGCATTTCTTCCAGGGTGACCTCTGGCCCAGGCTGATGGGTTCCACTTACATGCTGCCATAATCAAATCATGATCAAATGAGCGGGGGGGGGGGGGGGGGGGGCTGGACTAGAAGACCTTCAGGCTCTCTTCCAGCTCTGTTCTATTCTAAGCTCCTGGCGGCTACATCCTCACAGCAGCTGTCTGGCAAGATTCCTTCAACAAGCACTGCTGGCCCAAAAGACTGGGACCCTCCCTCTGATTTGGCTGGGTCGCCCCCACCCCACACACCCTGGCCTCCTGGCTCCAACCCTGCCCCACCATCTGGGCTGTTGTCTCGGCCAACCGGAATTCTTTTGGTGCCCAGCGAAGCTTGGTGGGATTCACTGTACCTTCTCCCTGTTTTGCCCTCCCCCCTTCCCCCACTTTTAACTCCGGCCCCCACCAAGCCCCCTCCCCATTCAGCCTTGCCCATTCTCTGGATGAGCAGATTTTTTGGCCCTCCCTTAAGAGCAGCCTGCAGGCTGAGGGACAGAGCCCGGGTGAGCCTGGCCAGGCGGGGTGGGGGTGCTGCCCGACAGAAGAGGCGATGGCAGGGAACACACACACACACACACACACACACACACACCGTCCTCATGGCGGCTACGGGTGGCTGGGTGGCTGGGCTCCTGCGTGGGCCGGCCAGGATCCGGGAGAGGTAATTGATTAACCCGCTTCAGTGCCAGGGGGCACCTGGATGCCTCTAAAACTGTCCAGCTCCCAGGCGCCTTTTAATGAGTGATGATTCAGACGGCTCAGTCGAGGTTAATAGACGCTCCCATAAAAAAAATATTGTTATTAATTAAGCCCCGGCAAGGCCAGCCGGGCTGCCCAGTTCCTCCCCGTCTGCCCAGTCCCCACAGAGGGGCATTCCCAGGCGTTCCTCTCGAGTCTCTCCCTCCCCCTCAGCTCCCCATGGATGGGGGGGTGTCTCTCATGGTTTCTCATTTCAGCAGCTCCCTCGGAGGGGGGAGGAGAGCAGCCAGAATCAGGCACCGCAGGACCCCCAGTGGCCAGAGCCCCCTCCCCCCCTTGAAGACGGACCCGTTTGACTCCTGAGCCGCTATGGGGGGGGGACCACTCTGTCCCCCCCCCAAGATGCTGCTCAGCCACAGGGTCCACCAGCCTGGCCAGCACCTCCAATAGGAGTTGCAGCTGTAGTTCCGCCGCCTTTTGGGTTTTTAAGCATTTGGGGGGCGTTTTGTCCGGACACCCATCAGAGGAACCAGGTCAGAGTCTCTCAGCCGGACACTTCCCCCCCCTCTCGCCTCTGCATAGGGAGTCTCAGCTTACGACCCCAACTGACCCCATCTCTGCCACTAAGTGAGACCGTTCTTAATGGGGTTGGCCCCCTTTTATGACCTTGCTTGCCACAGTTGTTAAGTGAGTCACTTAAGAGTTGTTCAATTAGTAACAGGGTTGACAAGTGGATCTGGCTTCTCCATTGGCTTGAAGGTTGAAAAAAGGGGGACCACGTCAGGGCGCCCCCCTCTGGGACGCTGCGACCATCATAAACCCGAGCCAGTATAAACTCGAGCCAGTTGCCAAGAGTCCAAACTTTGATCCCGTGACCCCAGAGGGATGCTACAATGGTCATAAGGGTGAAAAACGGTCGTAAGTCACTTGTTGTAACTTCAAATGGACTGCCTGTATACTGGGAATCCAAGGATGGGCCAGCTCCGTTGATCCCCTTGGAGCCCGGTGGGGGACAGCTCCATTCCCTCAGTAACGCCCCCCCCTCCCGCCCCCTGCCTGCCCTGGGCTCCTCCCTGGGCAGCCCACCAAGGAGTCAATCCGGGAGAGGCAGAATTCCCAGTCTGGGAGGGGGAGACGGGGGGGGGGTGGAGAGAGAAGGGTCAGTGGTTTGACCAGCCTTGTAAGCAACTTTGCTTGGACTTTCCACTCCTGTTAATGAGGACCCAGATGACAGGACAGCGCAGTTGGTGGCTGGAGCCCCCCCTCCCCCCCACAGAGAGAGAGAGGGAGAGGGAGAGGGAGAGGGAGAGGAAGGGGTCCTTGTTCCTCATGGCTGCTCAGAGGGGGAGAAACTGCACAGCTTGTTCTTAAGGCTGTGTGAAGAAAGCCAGTGTGGTCAGGTCTGAGGAAGCAGAGGTTTTGCCGCTCTTCACCACTGGGGGGGCAGGGGGGGCAGTGTTGCGTGGCAGCCCTTGGTTGGCCCTTTTTGGAATCCAGAGGTTGGTTGTTCCCAGAGCCCTCCTGCCAAGGTGAGCAGAGAAGCCCAGGTGAGCTCAAGAGGAGACTAAAGAGCTCATTGGCTGAGAAAGCAACAAAACTCAGAACCTGGCCTTTTTGGGGGGGTGGTCTATCTGTCCTTTGCAGCCCCTCCCGTTCATTGGCTCCCCTCTCTGCAGAGTAGAAGTACACGCCTGCTTGTGCTCATAAGCTCCCCTGGCAAGGCCCAGGGCTCCTTCTCCAAGATTGCAGTCACAATCCCCACCCCCAGAGCCCCTTAAAGTCTCCCCCCTCCCCTCTCAGTGGTTCTCTTCCTGCCCTTGGGAGCTTCGTCCCTCCTCTGGTGAACCAAATATTTGGCCTCCTCTTTGCCCCCTTTTCCCAGGCCAACCCAGCAGCTCTGCCAACTGCTTTCCATGGGTGTCCAAACCAAATGCGATCCAGGTTCTCCTGTTTCATAGAATCCTAGGGCTGGAAAGGGACCTGGGAGGTCTTCTAGTCCAACCCTCTTCCCAAGGCAGGAATCCGCATACCGTCCCGGACAGACGGCTTTTCCAATCAACTCTTGAAAGCCTCCAGGGATGGAGCACCCCCAATAGCTCCAGAAGGGAGGCTGTTCCATTGATTAACCATTCTCACTGTCAGGAAATTCCTCCTCTAGGACGGAAGGTGTTCCCTAGTTGGGTAATGAAACGTCTGCAAGAAAACAACCCATCTCAGGGAGGGCCCAGGACCCCCCAATTCCTCCTCTTTCTTAACATCACTGCCCAGAACTGGACACGGCACTTCAAGTATCAGTCTGAGGCACGTGATGGTTTCTCCAGCAGCCACGCTGTGCTCCGGTCTCCTATGCAGCTTTCAATTTTGAGATTTATTTACTTATTTGTATAAACTGGACTGAACCGGAGACATGGAAGGGTGGGAGCCTCCTCCACGCTCCCCCTTGTCCGCACTGAGCCTCTTCCCCGAAACAGCCCCGCCGAAGAGCTGATGCCCCCCTGGGTCTGCTGTCTGGCGCTCCCGTCGCCCGGGGGTGCCCTCTCCTCCCCTCCTACGGAGACTCGCCTGGCTGCTCAGGCTGGCCCCACGGTCCCCCCTCCTGGGAAAAGCCGGCGCTTGCCTGCGCCCCGCCGCCCCGGTTCTCTTCGGTTCTCGGCTCCGAGGCTCCTCCGCTGCGCGCATCTCTGACCCGGCTTTCCCTCCGCCGCCGCCCCTCCGCGCCCCCTCCGGCCCAGGGTCTCCGGTCGCCCCGTTTCCCGGCGGCTCTTCCAGGGCTCCTTGCCAAGCCAGCGCTTCTCCGGCGAGCCGCAGAGACCCCGAAGGTCTCCCAAGCAAACGCCAGGAGCCCCGGGGCAGGGCCGTCGGGGGCCGCGGGCGCTCCGTAGGATCGCCTCGGGAACTAGCGCGACGGAGAAAGGCGGATCGAGAGTTCAAGGAGCGGCCGCTTCCCCAGCTCGGCCGGTCTCCGCTTCCCCCTTCTTTCCCTTCGAGACCTTCGGCTCCGGGGGGGGGTGAGACGACGTGGGGGGAGAGGGCACCTTAGTCCTTTTCAGAGGATGAAATGGAGGCCTTTTTGCCACCAGTTTCCATGGAAACGCGTCTCCTGGATACCCAGGCGAGGCACCGGCCTCAGCGCGCGCGCCTCCGCCCCCCTCCCCCCCGAACGGCGACCCCAGAAAACGGAGCAAAGCCCTGCTGGGCCCGTCGCCGCCTCTGGGGCCCATCGCGAACGCAACCGGCCGCCTCGGGCTCCTTGCAAGGACCCCCGGGTGGAGCGCGCTCTCCGGCCTCCCCCTCGGGTAAGGCTCCCCGAAGGTCGTGGCTGGAGCCCAAGCGCACCGCGCGGGTCGGGTCGGGCGGGGAGGTTCCCGGGGGTTCCCGGGCCCGGGGCTCGCGCTGGGCGCCTCTTCACCGGCCGGACAGAAAGGAGGGGAGGGGGCGACCCGGGAGGGGCCGCTGGAAAGGCCACTGGCCGCCTGTGCTGGCCCGGAGGGGCCGGGTCGGTCCTGCAGGGGGGTCTCGGCTGGGCTCGCCAGAGGCCGGAGGGCCGCTCGTGCATGGGCGGGGGGGGGGCTGAGCCTCCGGGTTGCGTTAACTGGATCACAGGGGTCCGATCCGCGATTCCATCCCAGGAGTGATTCGGTTGACGAACCGTTTCTGTTCCGCCTGGGGGGGGGGCCGAGGGGGTCGCCCTTCTGGCTTCCCCCCGATTATCAAATCTGGAAACCAGCGGCGATCTCTCCCGTCACTTTTAGGAGAAACGAGCTTTCCCTCCCCTCGGAAAGCGACCTGTCGGAGATTGTTCCGCGGAGTCTCCTGTCCCGCAGATACGACGGAAAAACTCGTCCGTTTCAGGCGCCTCCGCCTCCGTTTGCCGCTCTGCGAAACGGATCCTCGTTGAAGGTTTTGGTGCGTTGACTTTATGGCAGCCGCGTCCTTGTGCGAAGGAAGGGGGCGAGGGGGAAGAATAGGAAGAGGGAGGGGGGTTGGCGGCAGCCCCCACCACGAACTCTGCAGGTGAGTCTCCAGGGCGGGGGCGCCTCTTCTGTGCCCCACAGCGCTGCAGCGAAAGGCTCGACGCGATGGCCGAAACCCGGGGCTGCCCCCCTCGTCGCCCCCTCCGTCCTCCCTACAAGGATCTTCCCTGGGGGGGGAGGGAGGGGGAGGCAGCCTTCATAAGTCGAGCCTCGACTGGGGGAAGCGGCCAAGGACGGGCAGGGCGGGGAGGGGGGGGGCTCCAGGCTGCGCTTTCAGCAGGTCCCTCCCTCCCGTTCAGGCCTTCTTTGCCCCGCCCGGTTTGGGCCTTCCCGCCCCAAGGAAGAAAGCGGGAAAGCCAGGAGCCAGACGGATCCCGGCCCTCCGGAGCGCCCCCCCCCCGGGCCGGGCTCGCCATTCCGCCGTCCTTTCAGCGGATTTCTGCGCCCGCCGCCCCTCCCCTCCCCCCCCTCGGCTGGGCTCGGCTCTATTCAGCCGCCCGCTCGCAGGACGTTCGAATCCCCAGCATGGTAGATTTTAATTAGCCTTTGTACAGATGGCCAATTAACATTCATTACTTTTGCCTTGAGCGATTAATTACGAGTTTGGGGAGAAAAGAGCCGGAGACCCAGCGGAGGGAGCGGGCGGCGGGGGGCTTTCCGTGGGATTGAAGCGGGGTCCTCCCACCCAGTCCGGGCTCTTGAGGGCCAGCGCTGCTCCCTTCCCTCCCCGGCAGAAAGAAGCCGCCAAAATTGGTCGCCGCCCCCTCGGCCGCCCTGATCCTTCGCAAATCCTCAGCTGGCAAGACGCGACGCCCCCTGCCCTTCAGCCCCCACCCGTCCCTTCCAGCCGGGCCCTTCAGCCCCCCCCCGTCCCCTCCAGCCGGGCCCTACCAAAGCCAGCCCGTGGGCCGAATCAAGGTTTGGGCGTTGCGCGGCGGGGGGGGGAGGAAGCCCGAATGTAGCCGTTGCCGACGGAAGAGCTGCCCATCCCGCGTCGCTGTGAGTTGGGTCCCGCACAAGCCCCCCCCCGCAGGTCTCGCCATAGTATCCGCGCCACCTGCCGCCCTCCGGACCCCTCCCGACCGCCCTCGTCGCCCCTCTCCCGCCAGCGCAACTCCCGCCCCACGGAAGACGAGCTGCCCCCCCCGCCCCGCACATCCCTCTCGTCCCCTGCCGCTCGGTCCCCCCAGCCCAGCCCAGCCCAGCCCAGCCAAAGGCGGGGGGGATTAAATCCCCCGCTCTTCCCGCCGAAGCATCTCGGGGGGGCCCTTTTCTGCCAGGGGCCGAAGTTTTCCTGCAGGCTCCGTGAACGCCCGGAGCTCCTGCCTGGGAATCGGAGGCGCCGGTGGGCAAAAGAGGCCGCGAGACTCTGACTTGGGCCAAACCCCCCCCCCCGCCTCCCCCCGGGGGCTCCCCCCGCCGCCCATCGCCCGGAATCGTCTGGCGCCCGTTGGCGGCGGGGCTTTCTGGCCTCGGGGCACCTGGACGCGCTGGCCGCGCCGCGATTCGGGCCAGGCGAGGAGCGGGAGAGGCTCCGCGGCCGGAGGGCTCCCCTTCGGCGGACCCAGGCAGCCTGGTTGCCGGCTAATCTTCGGAGGGAGCCCCGAGCGGGAGCCCCGACGGGCGGGTGCCTGCCAGCCCAGGGAGGGGCAGCAGCGGCGGGCGAGGCCTGGGAAGCCCCCGGGGGGCGGGGGGGCAGGCCCTCCTCCTCCTCCCGCGACGCGGCCGGGGCTGCGGAGGCCCAGGGTCCCCCTTGCCGGCGGGGGGGTGGCGACCCCAGAAGCCCCGCTGCCAGGCCTTCCCGGCGGGGAGCAGGCCGCCTACCTGCCGAGCCTGGTGGCAGGATATGGCCCTCGGGCGTCTCCGCCTCCCAACTGCGCACTTTCCTGGAAGCAATATGGAGCGTCTGGATCTCGGGAGCAGAAATCTGTTGAGCCTCGTCGGGGCTGGGCGGCTGCCATCTCCTGACGGCTGCAACGGCAGGCAAACTCGGCGTAAACGGGGAGGGCGGGAGTGAGGCGGCGGCGGCGGCGGCATATGGCCTGGATTGGTGGGCCCTCCCTCTCGGGGAAGCCGTGGGGAGCTCGGGAGAAATCCACCACCAATCCCATGTTGCACACACACAGAGACTTCTAGGCTTCTGTCTCTCTGACACAGGCAGGCAGAGTCTGAAAGTGGCTGGGACTATCTCCCCTCCCCCACCCCCACGTTTTCAATCATCAAAAATCCATCCTCAGGGCCGCCTCCTTCCGAGCCCATCATCCTGGCCCTCGAGATCAGCTGACCTCTTGATGACGTCACCAGCACAGGGACGCCACTTTCCCCGGGAAGGGAATAACCGCTTCTGCTTTTCTGGGTTGCTTCCTTCACCTCTTCCAGGGGTGTCTGCAGAGGGTGGTCAAAAAAAATGGGGGCTGTAAGGGCCTCAAAGCTTTCCCCCCCCCACCCTTCAGCAGGGGGACGGGCATAAAAATGGGCATCGCTTTGATGACACCTCTGAGGTCATCGTTTCTGTGACCATATCCTGCGAGCACTCTACTTCCTGTTAATCCACAGCCTGGGATTTCCTCGTGGTCTCCCATCCATGCCACACTGCTTCCATTCCTCCTTCCTGCATTTGCACTTTTTCTGCCTACTTTGGGTTTTGCTGCTGAACATGTTTTGGCTTCTCTGCCCCCCCCCCCTTGGCTGGAAGGGCTGTTGGGTGGCCATTGCATCCATGCGGCCCTTCAGAAACGCTCTCAACAGAGGCTCCTCTCCAAATGAGGGACCGATTGGTCATCCGGGGCTCCAGCTGCCTGGGGTTTCTGCAGCATCTTCTAAGGATGTTGGGAGCAAGAAAAGCCCCCCCCCCGGGTGGGAGTCATCCCGGGAAATTGTGTTGAGAAGATACATTTCCTTTGCCAGCCCCTAAATGCTTCACTCTTTAAATAGTCTTCATGTTTAATTAGGTTTTTTTGGGGGGGTTTCCCTGAGTACCCACTTGATTAGAAAAGAGGGGATAGAAATTGTGTATCTTCCCCCACACCCCCACACACATACACACATGAGGGAGAGGGGATGGAAGGTTCCGTTGAGCTGCGTGTTCCTTAAGCCAAGGGAAGCCTTCAGACGGACTCTCCAAGGCCTTTGGGAGCAGCCGAGGGCAAGGCCAGTCTGGACGAGGCCAGACAGGCTCTGTGGGCAGCTGGAAGCCAGATGTGGGTTGGAGAGAGAATCTAGGTAGACATGGAGTTCTGTTTTGTTAATCTGGTTTAAGCTTTACCATGTTGTGTGAATCCAGACAAAGAATTGGATGGGTGGATGGATGGATGGATGGAGCATATAATGATAAAATAATGTTTAACTTAGGAAAACGTTTATAAAAGCAAAAAAATTAAAAAGATAAACTATACAAAGTTTTTTTTTAAAAATGTACATTTTACCAGTATATGCGCTTAATACATTTTTAAACTTAAAGGTGAAATCGAGAATTTTAAACAGGTACATTCAATTATTTCCATTAAGAATAGATGGATCAGAAATTACTTCACCGATATTACTAGAAATGGAGACCAAATATGAATAAAGCACTTTTAAGTAGCCCTCTTTGCTGCTGTATTATTCATCCAGTGCTGTTTCCATACTTTCAAATGCCACTAATTCAAAGAAAGACGCTGGACTTTATAATTTTCCAATGTTTTGGTGGAACAAATCTGTCAGCCGTCAACAAAAATTAATTTGATTCATACAAGGCATTTAAGAGGCTTGGCATTGTCTGCAAATTATAGTCATATAGTTTTTGATGACTTCTTAGCAGGCATTTAAAGGAAAGTTTATACCTTCAGGAATTCCAGGCTGATTCCCAGAGTTAAAATCTCAAGCTTTTTTTTTTTTTTAAAGAAGCTTTCAAAAGTGTTAGGGCACTTTTAAGTAATATTGAAGAGGTACCTTGAATTTTAGATTAGGTGGATTTATGTACTGATCTGCTGGTGTTCTGGATTGGTGCCATCTCCTCAGCAGCCAAGTGGATGGTGAGCCTTCCACAGCCCAGGGCCTCTCTCTTGCTTCAGCCTCTTGAATTGCTGCCAAATTTCAAAGCTTTTGTTAGTTATCTTCAGGAATTGGCAAGTGGGGCAGATCCTGAACCTGTGGGCCCCTGGAATCATCTCTGGTCTAATCAAAGACACCATTCTCTGGTGTGTGTGTTGGGGGGGGGAGTCCGGTTTACGAATTCTTTGCGTTGTTCACATTGGTGTATTTGTGTGTATTTGTTTTTGTGGGGAGGGGGAGAAGAGAAGAGAAGAGAGAAGATGGAGAGAGAGAAAGAGAAAGAGGGCCCTGAAGGAAAGGAAGCCAGTGTAAACTTGCTCACTTCCTCCCTTCCATGCTGATCTCTCAACCCTTCTGGCTAAGGGCAAAGTCTCCTGTTAACCATTTTGGATCCGCGCACAAGGCTTAAATCGCAAAGGGGGTCATTTCCTCATGAAAGGGAGGGAGGGAGAGAGACAGACAGACAGACAGACAGAGAAAGAGGGAGAGGGAGAGAGAGAGAGAGAAAGAGGGAGGGAGGGAGGGAGAGAGAGAGAGAGAGAGAGAGAGAAAGAGGGAAGGAGGGAGGGGGAGGAGAGAGAGAGAGAGAGAGAGAGAGAGAACCACCACAATCAAAAGAAATTCCTGGTCCAAGTAACCAAGGAGCCCTAGGATTATATTTTTTTTCCAGCTGCATAGGAAGCCTGAATTCCTGTGGGAATTCACCTGTTCTGAAAAAAAAACACAATTTAGAATATACTTAATTTAGAGTGGGGGGAGGTGTCTTTTCCCACCCACCACTCATCCCCACCAGTAAATCCGACCCCCTCCCCAGTTATGCAAAAAGAACTTCAAAACCTGGGCAGCTTTTAGGCTGCACATTGAGGAAGGGGCGAGGCAGGTGCTCCAGACAGCAACAGGCTGCACCAACGGGGGTGGGCGGGGGGGGGACGACAGGAGAGGGCGACTCACCTCTGCCGCTTTGTCTGCCAGGCTACTCTGGGGCAAAGCGGTCCGTCCCTGGGAGGAGGAGGAGGAGGTGCCCATGGCCAGTGGGGATTCCTGCTCAGCCCCACTGACTTTGAGGGGGCGTTGAGCCCTGTTGGCAGCGGTGTGGGGGGGAGGTCGAGGGGCCGTTAGAGGGCCAGCCGTGTCTTCTCTTCTCAGCCAGAAAGGGCGTCCTGGGCCGGATTGCATTCAAGGGGAGGCTTCAGCTTTCAGCCTCCGTGCTGCCTTGCTCCCGTCAGGGCCACAACCGCCACTGCCCCGCCAGGCCCGGGCAGAATTTGGCTCCCAAGTCAGGTGGAGTTGGGGATCCAAAAGATCCGGAAAGGCCCAGGGGAATCCACTGACTGGACTGATCACTCTCTGGTCTTCTGATGCTGGCAGTTGCTAGGAGGCCTCTTGGGGTGAATGCCCAGCTCCCCCCCCCACCGGGGGACCCAGCTGGTCTTCTGAATGCCCTGAAGTAAAGGTGACCAGATATTCTCAGCCCCACCCACAAGCCGGGTCGGTCAAGGGCCTCTTTCTCCGTCAAAGGGCGCGAGAAGCTCCCCATAGCCGAAAACAACCAGGCCCGGCCCGCCCTTCAGATTCGAGCCCCCAACGCTTTGGGCCCCCCGGGGACAGGAGGGCCCTGCTTGCCCAGCGCCCTCCACCTTTGCGCTGACGAAGGAGACCAGCGCCCGCCTGGCCACCTGAGCCGGGCCTCGCCAAAGTCCGAGGACCGGCGGCATCCAGCCGCCGCCTTGCTTCGGCCGGTCGCCCTGCTCTGCCCGCCTCGACGGGGAGGGGGGCAGCGGAAGGACCGGGAGCCCGAAGGGGGAGCGCGAAGGACCCTGCTTGGGGCCCGGGGCTGTCTGGAGGGGCCGGCGGGCAAAGCCCCGTCAGCTCCATCTGCTCAGCCAGGCGTCCGGGCCTCTTCCCACGCGCGGAAGGGAGCGTGAAGGTTGCGGTGAGGACCGCCCGGGAGGGAAGCGAGGGAGCGGCCGCCGGGCCCGCCGGGCTGTGGTTCCATCTGGGCGACGGCGGGCCTTAATCCGGCTGGGCCTCGGCGCTTCGCGTTTCCCTTTGCGACGAGAGCCGTTCACGAGTGAGGAGGCGCCTCTTTTGCTCCCCTGCTGGAAACGGCGGGAGCCCCTTGGGAGGCCGGACCGGAGCTCTTCGGAAAAGGCCGCACCGTCCAAGGGCGAAGGGCAGCTCGGTCGCCGCAGACGTGTCCGGAACGGCCTTTCTGTGGAGCGCCTCAACCGTCCGGGATGCAGGGCCCCCTCCTCCTGCGCAGCGGACGGCTCGATCCTCACCCCGGGATGCAAACGGAAATTAAGCCAACGTTGACGAGGAAGGGTCGCGTGTTGAGCCGAGGGAGCAGAGAGGGGGACGCGGCGTTCGTGGAAACGAGTTCGGGGTCGGCGACTGCGCGGAAACGGTTCCTCTGAAAAATATCGGTATCCTGAAAAGGCAGCTCCTATAATACGTTACGTCTCCCCTACACGCAGGCCTGCGCCATGTTTCTGTGAGAGAACCTGAGATTCGTAGGGTAAGAGGAGACCTTTCAGCTCTCCGGCCCCCGCCCAGCGCAGAGACCCCCGGACCCTCCCGGACAAAGGGCAGCCCGGCCACCGCTGAAAACCTCCAGGGTGGGAGCCGCAACCCGTCCTCCACCCGTCCGACTCTGCCTTATTTTCCTTCCAGGAAAATCTATCAGGCCGCGGCTCGGAATGAAATCTTCCGTTCGAGGCAGCCGGTGTCACCGGGACGCCTCGGAGCAGCCGGCAGTCCCTTTCCCGCTGAGCCGGGCACCCCAAACCCGCCGCCCGTCGGCCGCTGGAAGAAGGCGAGAGAGGTCACAACCCGCAGTTAGCCGGGAACGCCGGAAGCCGCTTCCGTCCAGACCGCCCTCGGTCGCCCCAAATCTTTCTGCCGCTGGAGACCCCCGCCCGGTCCCGGCTCTGGCGCCCTGAGCAGGCAGCCGAGGCGGCCTCCGGCGGAAGAAACGAGACGCCCCGGCTGGATTCCGGATCGGAGGCTCCGGTTGGGCTTCTCCTGCGCTACCCGGGCCGCAGCAGGGAACGCGCGCCGGCTGGAGAGGCCGCTTGGAAAGGGCGCTCGTGGCTTCGCTGCCCGAGAAAGGCAGACGGCCGATCTCGGCGGAAAAAGCGGCCTCTCCACGAAAGGGACCCTCGGGAAAGGGACGCGAAGGCCTCGCAGGAAGAGAACCTCCGGCCGTGGAGAGTGCGGAGCTGCCCTCCGGGTGTCGGGATGGGGGAAGCGCGGCTTTTCTGGGGCTCCGCTCCGTCCACATAACCGGCGCCGCCAGAGCGGCCGAGGTAGGCGCAGGGAGGCTCGGCCTTAAGGCCGGTGGCGGGAGCAGCTTGTGAGAACTCGGCCCTCCGGGGGACTCGGGGACTCCGCGTCTTGCGGAACCGGCCCCTTTCGCCGCGGTCACAACGCGCTGCTTCCTCCCACCACCCCCGGGGCGACCAAGGCGGAGCGAAGCCCGACCGGGCCTCTGGCAGACAAGAATCGGGGCCCTTCCAGGCTCCACCGGTGCTGGGAAGGACCTGACAAAGGCCACGACGGGACTCTCTCCCGGTAGTGATGGCCGGGGCTACTTACCAGGTGACGGGCCGGCCCAGCCAGCCATCCCGCGCCCCAAACTCCTTCCAGTGCTCGGACCACAGAGCAGCGGCGCTGGGTGGGTCCCCTCCTTTCCTCCGGAACCAACACGGGCGCTCCAGCCGCCCTTCTCAGCCTGACCGGCAGCAACGGTGGGGGTGGAATCCCCGAAGCCGAGCCGGTCCTCAGGCGGCCAGGTCAAGAGGAGCCCCCGACCGTCTCGCTTCTCTCCCGGTCCGCAGGTAGCGAGGCCGCTGCCGCGGGCTCCACGAGAGGGGCGCGAACGGGCCTTCGTCGGTGGAAAGAAGCCGCGCCCGCCCCGCGCTGGGCTTGGAGGCTCTCAGTCTTCGGAGACGGACAGAAGCGGCCGTTGCACCCAGCGAAGTTCGGCTCCTCAGCCTGCAGTTCTCCCCCGAAGGGCCTCGGCGGAACTCGGAGGGCGGCTTCCGTGCCTCCGGCTGTGTTCGCGACCCACACCGCTGCCCCTCCCCCTCGTGAAAGCGCGCGAAAGCCGACGCGACGGAGGGCTCCGTCGGGGCTTGGAGAAGCCGCCCCTGGAGGCCTCAAGGCCCCCGGGAGCCGCCCAACGGTCTTCGGCCTCGGGAATGGCCCTTCTCCTCGACAGGGCGGCGGCCGGCTCTGCCTTCTGCCAGCCCGGCCTGGGCAGGGGGACTCGGGATGCGGGCGCCGCGAAGAGCCCGGGCGGGCAGCCGATCCCTCCCTCTGGCGAGCGCGATCGCTCTCTCCGCCTGCCTGCCTTCTGGCCAGCGCGAGGGCGGGGCGGCGGGGGCGGATCCGGAGCTCAGCGCAGCCTCCCGGGCGCTCCAGTCCGCCTTTTGGCGGCGACCCCGCTGCCTCCTCCCCTCCGCCTCCCTCCCTCCGCCTTTCCCACGTGCCCTCCCCAACCCTGGGGCAGGTGAACCTGGCCAATCAGAGGGGCGGGCCGCAGGTAGCCGGCTTATCTGGACGGCTAGCCAAGGAGCGCGCCCACTGCGCACCGGGTGGATGGGGTGGGAGGCGGGCGCGCGGGTGAACCACGGGTGGGAGTGCGGCTGCCACCTCCCCAGAGCCGCCTGGCGCTGCCGCCGCTGCCGCCGCCGCCGCCGCGCCCTCCCCGGTCCAGTGAGCCCGGATCTGCTGCCGGTTCGGGCCGGTTGC
Source organism: Protobothrops mucrosquamatus (assembly GCF_001527695.2). Taxonomy (NCBI): domain Eukaryota; kingdom Metazoa; phylum Chordata; class Lepidosauria; order Squamata; family Viperidae; genus Protobothrops; species Protobothrops mucrosquamatus. The sequence goes on from NW_015388601.1 coordinate 42,809, forward strand.
GCGCCGAGCCTGACGTGGATCCCTCGTGTCCCCGCGCCCGGGTCCGCCTGAGCGCCGCCCTCGCCCGGCCCTGAGTCATGTTCCAGCCCGCGGCGGCGTCCAAGCGCTGCTTCACGATCGAGTCCCTGGTGGGCAAGGACAACAGCCACCCGCTGGCAGAGGAGCCTCTCCGTCCCGCCGCCGCCGCCGCCGCCGCCGCCGCTGCCCTCGGATACCCGGCCAGCGCCGCCGTCGAGGCCTTCGCCCACAGCTTCCAGGGTTCGGCCGCCGCCGCCGGGCGTTCGCTCTACGGCGGCCCGGAACTGCTCTTCCCGGAGGCCGTGAGCCACCCGCCCGCCCTCGCCGTCCATCCGCCGCAACTGGGCTCCTCGCACCTGCCCCCCTCGCCTCACCCCTTCTTCGGCCCGCAGCCGCGCGACCCGCTCAACTTCTACCCCTGGGTGCTGCGGAACCGCTTCTTCGGGCACCGCTTCCAAGGTAAGCAGCTGCCTCCGGGGAGCCACGGGCAGGCGGTCGGGGCCCTTCGGCGTCGGCCTTTGCGCTTCGCTTCGGAGCGGCGCACGGTGTGGCTGTAATCGCCCGGCCGAGGCCCGGCCTGCAGTCTGTGCCAGGTGGCAGCCGAGCCCCGTCGGTCCTGTAGGGAAACCGAATCGCGATCCGGGGGCCGGGAGAAGTTCCCGCTGGGCAGAGGCAGCGCCTCTTCCCACCCGGGCGGGACTTTGGCAAAGGCTGGCCCGAGTTTCTCGCCCTATCAAGGCAGCCGCGGCCTTTAAGCTGCCTTGGCGCAGCCACCTCTCTCCTTCACGGGCCTGTGGGCGACCGGCGCGGCCCTCGGTGCCCGCGGGAGGGGCGTTGCGATTCAGACCCCCGCTAAGGCGCCCCTGTCGGGCAGCGGCGGCGCTCATTGAACCCTCTTCCGAAATCCGGCCCACCCCAGGAGCTCTGCGGCGGCAGGAGCAGCCCTGGGTTCAGGTGGCACCCCGGGCCGGTGCTGTCCTCCCGCCAACGGCTCGCTTTGTCCTCCTCCGCCCTGGGAAGGCCCGCTGCTCAGGCGTCGCTTCCTCTGGGAGCGTTTAGGAGGGAGCGGTGCAAGGGGCTCAGCGAGGCCGCGGCCGCGCAGGGGCGAAGTGGGCGCCCAGAGGCAGGGAAGGGCCTCGCAGCCGCCTCCTTGGTGGAGCCGCGCGATCCCTGCTCCGGCGGGGAAGGACGGCCCTCGGGAGTGAGAGAGAGCGGCGCCCCGCAAGGGAGCGACCTGGACCCGCCGCGGAGGCCCGTTCAGATGCTCCTGGCGGCGGAGAATGGCCTGGCTCTTCCCGGCCTCGGCTCGGGGCTGCGCTGCCTCGGGAGAGGCATGTTAAGTGTGAGGAAGACTCCAAGTTCAAATGGGCGCTGAGGAATTACAGCCGATTCTTTCGATCCGCCGGATTCCGACCCCCGCCAGGCGGGGAAAGGGACGCCCGGCGAATGCAGTGGGGTCCTTGAGGGTCGCGGAGAAAGGCTTGAGGTTCCAGGAAGTGGGATGGACGGGAGCCGGTCCATCCCAGCGGGAACCAGCGCCGATCCGTTCAGAGAAGGGGGGCCTGAACCCCGCCAGGAAATCTGGCGGACGGTCTCCTCCCTTCCCCTTCCCCTCCCTCCCTCCCTTCCGAGAGGAGACCCTCTTGGTTGGTTGGGACCCTCCGCAGGCGCAGCCCAGGAGAAGAGCGGCTCTCCCGGCCCAGCAGAGGAAGGCCGGCCCGGAGTCGCGCGGACTTTCCGCCCAGAAAGCCTCGTTGTCATCGGGGAACCACGGGCGGCGCCGGGCCTGCATTCCACCCGCAGCTGGGCTGCTTCGGAAGAGAGTAAAGTGTCGCAGAGAAATGTAGCGCTGCGGCCTCCGCCCCCCCCCCCCCGCGACCCCAAAGCCCGCGGGACGCTCCCGTGGGCAAAGGGGGACCTGCGAAACGAGTTCGGGACTCTCAGGTTCCGGGAAGCCTCTCCGGGCGCGTCCGGCTCCCTCTTCGCGGCCTACTAGGGGAAGGGGCTGCGAGCACAGCCTGGCACCAGCGCGCCTTCGCGCCCGACCTCCGCTGCAGCCTCGCTTCACCCAAGAGCCCCCCCACATCGCTGGAGCCAGGGTCCCCTCTAAGCTGCTCTGGAAGGAGCCGCGGCCTGGAAGGAGCGCGCCTTCGAGGCCTCTGTTCGTCGGCCAGGAGGGCAGAGCAGGGGAGCCCTCCACGCCGTGTCCCGGGGAAGGGGCAGAGGCGGCGCGAGGAGCCCCAACAGGGCAGCCGGGGGAGCGCTGGCCGGCCGAAGGGATGCCGGGCGTGGGCTAAGGGAGGCCCTGCCTTCCTGCTACCCTCGGGGGCCGCTGGGCTCCGCTCCTCCTCTTCCCCTTTCCGTTACCTGTGCCCGCCCGGTCCCCTTGCCCGATGTGCGCGACCCTCCCCACCGGCCATCCTGGAGGAAGCGCCTCCGGGAGGGTTCGACCTCCCCTCCAGCAAGCCAGGCGCTCGGAACGGACTTGGAGGCCGCCTTCCCGAGCTCGGCCTCCACCGCGCGCCCCGGTTTCGAGCCGCAAGAGCGACTCCCCCTTGACCTGCTTGGCGGGTCCAGGCCGAAGGAGGCAGACCTCGCCCACCCCGCTGAGAAGTCCCCCGCCAGGAGCCGCCCCGGGCAGGTCCAAGGGTCCCGCTGCCAGGAGGGCCGGAGACGAGCCTCCTGCAAGGCCCGGGCGGGCCAAGTGGCCTTTAGACGGAGCGCCGGCCTCTCTCGGCGGAAGGCAGGACGCGGCGCTGCGTTAGGCAGGCGGAGGGAGCGCCGCTCGCCCAGAATTGCCAGCTCCGTCCGGACGTCGCTTCCGACCAGTGCCCCGGGGGAGAGGGCGCGCTGGGAGCAAGGCCGGAGCCGGCGTTCAAAGGATGGGGAGCCCTTCCCCGGAGGCCCTTCTTTCCGAACCGGGTTCTCAGAGCAGAAAAGGGCGCCTGGGCCGAAGGGCGCGCCTCAGCGCTCAGCCCGGCCTTTTCCCGGCCTTGGGGGGTCTTTAAGCGGAAGGCGCAACCAGCGAGACCCGAGACAAAGCGGAGGCCGGGCTTGTGGAACCAGCTCCCCCTCCCCACCCCTTGCGCGAGGGGGGGCATAAAGTCATCCACACCCTTTCTTGGGTGGGGGTTGGCCCCACGCAAGACCGGGCCATTCTCGCTTGGGGACCCCTTGCTTGCCTTCCTCGAGGTGGGCCTGTGGGCGTCGAATTGCTCGGCCACGGAAAGGGGAACCCTTTAAACGGCTCCCTCTCCACCCCGGCCCCCGCCCCTCCCGCGCCCCAAAGAGAGGGAGGGGCTCCTCCTGGCCGCCAAAGGCAGCCGCAGCTCAGCCTCCTTCAGGACCCCTGAGGCTTGGTGTCGACCCTTCCTTTCACACAAATACGCACACAGAGAGACAGAAACACACACACACACACACACACAAACACGGAGAACTGGGCTCCTTCGTTCCCTTCCCACAGCCCTTTCCGCGTGGAAATGTTGGCTTCCTCCTGACTGCCACTTCCTTCACAACGTCCTGACAAGGTAGGCCTCCAGTCCCTCCATACGGTTCTCGAATTGCTTTCGGGGAAGAGCAGCCGAAAGCGCCGAGGAAAAAGCGCCCGTGTCACGGTCTGCCTCTCACCTCGCTTTTATCGGCTGCCTCGGCTCCCGGGGAATTGCAGCAAGGGGGGGCGCCTGGTTTCTGATCTAGATCCAGCTTTAGGGCGCCCCAGGATTCCCCCCTGAACACGCATCCCGCCCGAATCCTGCCTCTCCGCTTCCCCCTCCGCCATTTACTTCCCGGCACTGAAACGCCAACCTCTCACACCTGGGTGCGCCTCGCCTCCTCCAGGGGGTCCCCTGCTTCGGCCCCCCGGAAAGGGGCAGCAGCGGCCGCCTGGGACCCACCTCCCGCCTCAGTCCCGCGTTTGCCTGGCCCGGCAACGGGTGGCGGCGGGAGGAGGGTCGGCCGGGGGTCTCTGGGTCCCGAGGGCCGGAGAGGCGTCCGGAGGCGCCTTGCTGGGGCTGATCCTGGGCGGTTGGCGCTGACCGGCTGCTTTCCCTCCGCAGGCGGCGAGGTGTCCCAGGAGAACCTGCTCTTCCACGGGCCCTTCGCCCGGAAGCCGAAGCGGATCCGCACCGCCTTCTCGCCCTCGCAGCTGCTGCGGCTGGAGCGCGCCTTCGAGAAGAACCACTATGTGGTGGGCGCCGAGCGCAAGCAGCTGGCCGGCAGCCTCAGCCTCTCCGAGACCCAGGTGGGCCGCGGGGCGGAGCTGAGCGGGGCGGGGGGGGGACACGGGGCCCTTCAGTGCGAGGCGGCACCGGCCAGGGCCACGGAGGGGAGAGAAACGGGGAGGGGGGCGGCGGGAAGGTCCGTTTGTCTAAAGACTGAAGCTGCGAGGGAGACGCGGCTGGTTGCCCCCGCGCAGCAGCGGCCCCCCCCCATCCCACGCAGCCCTTTTTTCCTTTTCCTTTTGCCGCTGTTGTTCTACCCGTGGCTTGCTCTCTGGGTCCTTATAAAGTTTTCATCTAAACATTTGGATCCTTACAACCTCCCGTGAACCAGCATGGCTCAGCGATTTATCAGTCATTAAGCCTCGCTTCCCCGTACAGTTTTGAAATAATCCAACTCGTTAAGGTCAACTTCGCTTGTGAATTCATGCGTGGAGAGCAGGGTGGTTGATTTAACCGTTCCGGCCTCAGGCTTGACCCTGCCTCTTCAAACTTTTTCTGGTTCCTGCCAGACTCACCAGCGGCTGTACAAAAACTCTGTTGATCTGAGCCCATTTCTCTGAAACCCAAGGTGTGAACCAGAAACATCCTCACGAGCGCTTTAAGCGGATGCCGTCCTTGCAGAGTATTTTAAGCAGATGCCGTCCTTGCAATCCCCTCTGGGGGGGAGGATGCTTTCCGAGTCCTTGGCGGAGCCACAGGGCAGGAGGGGTGCCCCGTTTGCAGAGAAAACCATTCCAGTTGGAGCCCATAGATTCCCAGTTATGCTACCCACAGAAGTGTGTCAATGTCTGTGTATGTGTTCTTGTGTGTGTGTGAAGAGGTAAACATTGGCTTGGGTGTAGAGGCTACGCAGGGAGGCTCCGGAAACAAAATAAAAAGCAACGAAACGATTTGGGATGAAACTGAAGCAAAGGAGGGAACTTTGAAAGGAATAATTGTAGAAACATGGACGGGACTGTTGTTGAGATGCCAGAAAGTGGTCCCTGGTCCAAGGGGGAAAAAAAAATCCAGAGCAGCAAAGTCATAAATGTGGAGAGAATATTGAAAAACGATAAAGCTGCAGGTTTAGATGGTGTGACTGGAAAGAGGGCCGGCTGCAACCATAGCTGACAATTGGGGGAAAAAAATGCTATTATCGGTTCCCTGCGCACCCGGGGGGGGGGGGAGAGAGCAGGGCAGAAGGCAAACGCCAAGGGGTCGGGGTGAAATACGTCCTGGAAAGTGTTTGGAAGAATTCCGTACAAGAGGGAGGATGGAGGAAAGCAGGAAGGCAGCGCGGAGCAGGATTTGCTGTTCAGCGGGACGCTGGGAAATGCAGGAGTGTGAGAAACACAATTTAGGTGAAGCTCGTGGGTTGAGACAAAACCCCGGCGCTAAATTGAACAGGCTTCCGTCGCGAACTGTTTTGCACTACCTCGGAGCTGAAGGTTGCTGCTGCGTGTGAGGGGATGGGAGGAGAGTGTGCGTGTGCGTGTCCGTGGGTAAATGGGAAGCTTGCAAAAGGCCGGATGCCGAAGTGAAGGTGTTTAGTGTAATTACAAAGGCAGACGAAATACTTGGGGTGGAATTAAGAAGGTCCCGGTCGGAGGCGTGGGTGTGCCTGTGTTTTTGCACGCGGGGGGGGGGGGTCAACGTTTTGAAGGATTTGCAGTGAGTGCCGCGAGGAATCGGGACCTGCAATTCACTACCTGGGAAGCGGCTGTTTCCGTAGCAGGGAAAACGGAGCGAGCAATTGCAGGTTGCACGAAAACGGCAACTGGAGGCTGGAGAGGAGCGCCGGTGCCTCGCTGGGACGTTCCCCAAAATGGGGAGAGTAGATGGAGAATGTTCGGGGCGCCCAAGTGCTGGTGGGGCCATCGCGGCTGCCCGCGGGAGGAGACGCGTTGTGAAAACGGCGGTGGATCCGAGGGCACCTCAGACCGCGTTTGCTAAACGCGACAAATAAATAAAACCTGGAAGTGAGAGTTAAGTAGGTCAGGAGAAACAGCATAAATACTGGAACCTTAGATATGGGAGATGAAAACAAGAAAGCAATTGGACCAAGGAATTGAATATTATTTTGCCTGAAAAGCCAGCGATCTGGGCCAAAGAGATTTGCTGAGAGTTCGGTCACAGAAAGAAAACAAGTGAAGATCACTCGGAAAATAGAGATAGAAAGGCAGAGGCAGGCAAAGGAGGAGGAGGAGGAGGAGGAGGAGGAGGAGGAGGAGGAGGAGGAAAGGCGGGGGGGGGGAAGACGGGGGCGCCTAGCCGCCCCAGAGGAAACAGACAAGGGGAGGCAAGCCAGAGGACCAAACGGGGGATCGATCCACTGGAAGGAGGAGGTTTTGCCAAGATAAATTTCCACGGGGCTTCTCCATCCAGGTCAGGGTTGTCCCAAAGGTGCTTTTTCAGGAGGCAACTGGACTTTGTTTTTCTTTGAAGACTAAACGTCTTAAAAAATAAAAAAAAACAAGAAAGTCCAGTTGCCTCCCGAAAAAGCACCTTTGGGTTTTGCCAGGATAGGAAACTACCTGAGAGGTATTTGAGGATTTTGTATTAGTTTAAATTTAGCTGTATTTGCTTTCCTTTTGTTTGGCATAACTTTCGTTTCTGTGCCTCACTTTCCCCTACTCGCTTTCTGCACTCAATACGGCATGGAGTAGCATGACGGGTGTGTGTGTGCAAATGGCAGCGTACATGGGAAAGGCAGCTGTAGGATTAGTTTCCTGGATATCCACGCATGTATGTATGTGGCGTGGTGTGTGTGTGATGGCGTCCTTATGCAAAGACTGTGACTTGCACACAGTAAAATCAACTGCTGGCACCAGATGCCGGGATGTCCTTGTAAGGGCCATCACTGGGAGGCTGGCAGGGTTTGTGTGGCTTTTGTCAACTTCCCAGTTGCCTACAGTGGTTTAGGAGCCCCTTAGAAGAAGCTGTTGCTTGGACGCCTTGTGAGATGAGGGGGTGCAGGGGCCGAAGGAGGAGTGGCCCTTGGGGGCCCTTTCCCGCACAGTGGAAGTCGCTGGATACAAGGCAGGCAACAGATAAATGTCATAATAAATAAACGGGACCTTGTGCCGGCTCCTCGCAGGTGAGCGTGGCTGGGCTTTTAGGATTGCTAATCCTGCTTGGCCCTACTTCACCAGCTCCTTTGCCAAAAGAAGACCCACCTCGCCTCATGCGGGGCTCTTCCTGACCCCCTTGCCTTCGGGGGACGGGCAGGGGCTCCCTGCGGCCCCTCCACCAACTCTATTTTGCCCAGACCCAGAGAGACCCTCCCTCAGAAACCAGCCCCCAATGGGCTGGGAGGAGGCCGGGTCCCCACGAGCAGCCTTTGGTCTCCTCAGTAGACTTGGGGGGTTCAGCGGCCCGCCAGAGGGGTTCAGGGTGAGCGGACATTTCTGGGGTCCAGCTGAGTGCCGTCGGCTAAGGTAGCGACAGGCGGAACGGGGGGGGGTCCTTTGTGCGGAGCGGGATAAATTGCTTCTTCGCTGTGTAAAAGGCGGCCTGGGAGCGGCCGAGAAGAGCAAAATTTCCCCCCAAAGGTGCGCCTGGCTGGGGGTCCGGCGGTGGGTCCACCGGGGTGTGTGTGTAAGGTGATCCGCCTCCCCTGACGGGAAGGTAAGCGCGACTGAAGTGGGCAGGTGTGTTTTTGGCAAACGGGTGTAAGGGTTGGATTTCAGAACAAACGGGCGCCCTTAAAAGGCTCTGGAGCTTTTCCTCTGGAGGGGGCGACCCCTTCCGAGGCTGGGGAGGAACGCGACCCTCTTGGTCTGGAGGGGGCGGGGAGCAACGCCGAGGAAAAATCCCCAGGAAATCAGAAGGTGCAACACGCGCTGTTTGTTTAGGGCATTTCTCGCAGGCTTTAAATAATGCGGGATATTCCTAAATTATCATCCTGATTCACAGCTGAGCATTTATTTTCCGGGGAGGCAAAGATTGGCAGCTGTTCTGCGGGCTGGGGGGGGGGGTTTAGACTCCAGCGTTACTTCTGGGGTCCAAGGGTTGCAGCCTGTTGTATGTTGCACATACACAACGCGCTGGGGGGGGACCAATCAAGCTTTCTGGGGCTCCATTTTTCTCCAGTTCCTCCTGACAATTTAGTCGCCTTGAGGGTCAGTTTTACTCCTCACCTGTTTCCTCTCCGAAATTGGTTGGAAACCAGATTACAAATGTCCCTTCCGATTTCAGCCACGAGGTTGCGGGTAGCAGACTTGGGGTGGGGGGTCGCCCAAAAGCGGTTTGGGAGGTCGATACGATCCTCGGCCTCTGAATTGCTTTTTTTTTTTTTAAATCTCAAGAGCCCCACCTCGGTGTGTCTGTGGGTGTTCCTGTGCAGGTAGACGCAAAATATTCTGGAACGCACCACAAAGGCAATATTTGTTTTTTTTTAAATAAGAATAGATTTTGTGGGCCTTCTTACTTAATTTATTGCTATAGGTACAAAATTTATATACTTTTTTTCTTTGATTAAAGGAATTTGCAACACGGATTACAGTTACTGCGATAAGAAGGAATTTGCATGTTCAAAGATAATCTGTGCCCAGGACCAGGGCCCCGATCCAGGGAATGTCGCTGTCCTTCAGAGCAGGGGTCCCCAACCTTGGCAACTTTAAGATCTGTGGACTTCAACTCCCAGAATTCCCCAGCCAGCCATGCTGGCTGGGGAATTCTGGGAGTTGAAGTCCACAGGTCTTAAAGTTGCCAAGGTTGGGGACCCCTGCTTTAGACAGAGAGAGAGAATTTGGGGTGGGGGGCAGAGAGAAATGTTGCCGCTGGAGAGGAGTGAGCAGCGTTATGGCGCAATGCTGAGTTCCTGGGGCAGGGAAGAGTCCGTGGATGGATCAAGGAATACAGCGAGATACAAGTAGCCGTGTCGGAGGCCTTTTTAATTTGGGGTTGGTACTTTCTAATTAATCAGAGGGGGAAAAACATGATCAGACTGATTTGGAAACCTTTTAAACTTAAGGAAATTTTGTACCCGAAATTTTCCTCCTTCCCTGCCTCCCGTCAGGGGGTAAACGTCTTCCATTCCCGAAGGAAAAGGAGAGCCGCAGAGCCGTCTCTGACCCCCGCCCCTCCCCGCAGGTTTCTCTTCGGTCCTCCCAGACAGACCCGGAACTCTGCAGCAGCCCGGAACACCCGGCGCACCTTTAAGGAAAGTAAAATGTGAAAACAGAAACTGGCAATTCCGTAGAGTTTTTTTTTTAAAGGTAATTTAATGGGTACTTAGGAACAGAGCGTAACCATGTGAAAACAGAGGTCATTTACGGTAAAAACAGATAGAAAACAAGGTTTCCTAACCAATGCGGGGGGGGGGGGAGAGAGGGGAATATTTCTTCATTTTTACCCTTTTCTTTGCAAAAAGCGCAATTCTTCCCAATTTGTCCTTTAGCACTCTGCCTCTGGTGCTTTGGACGTGTCTGGCTTCTCGGTAGACTGCGCTGAGCTGGGGAGGGAAGTTGCTTTCTCCCTCTATCACAGACTACAACTCCCAGCATTCCCCCCCTCCCAGTTCCACCAGGGAGGATTTTTCCATCACTGCTGCCCAGGCACTGGTTGACTCACTGTGGTTTGTGCAATAAATTTTTATTGGCATCTTGTCCTTCCTCCCGAAACAGTTCAGAGGAGTAAAGTAATCCCACTGTGGATTAAATAACAGATGGCATAAAATGATGTACAGAGAGTCCTCAATTTACAACAGTTCATTTAGCGACCATTCTAAGTTACAGTGGCACTGGAAAATGACCTTTTTTCATGCTTATGCCTGTTGCAGCATCCCCCTCCATGATCACGTGATCAAAATTTGGACGGCTGGCAAATGACTCGTATTTATGACGGTTGCAGTGTCCCAGCATCATCTGATTCCCTTTTGCGACCTTCGGACAAGCAGATTCAATGGGGATGTTAGATTCACTTAACAACTTAACAACTGCAGTGATTCATTTAACAACTGTGGCAAGAAAAATGGGGCAAAATTAACTGAACAACTGTCTCATTTAGAAACGTTGACCTCGATTTTGGTCATAAGTCAAGGACTACCTATATTATGTGCCATTGTCACAACTGACTCTCTCCCCCCCCCCAGGATGACCTGTCCTGAGGCTAATCCTGAGGCCTCCCAAGGGTCTCCCTCCGCCCCCATCACCGGAACTGATATTTATTTGTGATATTTCAGTGCTTATTGTTATCTAAATTCCAAAATAGGCCTCTGGTAAGGAGGAGAATAATCAGTGAGTCAGGCTGGGTGATGAGTGATGGCTGTTGGGCTATGAGCAAGATCACCCACGGGAGTGTGTGTCAAAGCATCTAGAGATGCCGCAATTGTGTGGCCAAAATTCTGCCTCCTTTTCACATATGTTGACTGTGTGGGCACCACCAGCACCTTGCTTCCTGCATCCCTCTGGGAGGATGCCTGGGAAATAAACTTGGGGTCTGAAACGCAGACCATCCTGCAGAATCCCTTGTCTTTTAAAAATAGTGCGATGCTTCATGGTGCACACCAGTGTTTTCTTGGGGCCCGTCAGCCGCCTCTGACTGCAGCCCCTCTGAGAATCTGTCTCGTCTGAAGCCCCCTGCAAGAGGGGCAGTCACTGTTCTCACAGTCAGAGTTCCTAAAGGAAGAGTCTGGTTTGATTCTCATGAGGCTTCATTGAGTTATGCCCCCATTCTGGATGGGGAGGCACCCGTCTTTCTTCCGCACCTTCTCTGTATTAAAGGCCTCCATCACTTCCATGCGTCTCATGCCTGCGGCAAGGGGAGGCCCCGGTTCTGGACTTGCTGATGTGAGAACTGAAGCCCGGCATACCAGCAAAAGGCAGCTCTGGGTGGGTTTGGCCACCTGAGGGCACCAAAGACACTTCCACGTGTGGCTGGCACAGGCCTGCAGAAAGGATGCTTGACCGGCCACGCCAAGCCAATCTCACAGATTTTCCACAGGGACAGAGTCGTATTAGAATGGTGGGGATTTTGGAAAGACCCCCACCCCAGGGGTCCTCTGCATGCTTCGGGGCACATCTGCAGGAGGATAAATCAGGTGTGTTCCTGAGCATGACAGGCTGGCTGTGAGTTCTCCTGCAGCAACTCTCATACCTTTAGTAGCTGGGCAGAAGAGAGAACTAGGGCTCTGTGTGTGTTTTGTGTGTGTGTGTGTGTGTGTGTGTGTGTGTGTATCAGCCAGCAGAGCTTTCTAGAACAATTGGAGCCAGCAGGAGCATCTGTGTGGGGCTCTTGATTACTTCTCCACGGCTAACAAACTTTGCAAGAACTTTACCAGTTGGGGACCAAAATGGCTCTTTGGGGCAAGACTCCCCAGAGGGATTTCAAAAGAGCAGCCAGGAAGCCCCATGGCTGGAAAGAGGACCTTGAGGGTCTCCCCAGCCATTCCAGGAGGGATGCCTAGGAGAGACCAGACGAGTAAGAAGAACAGAATGCGGCAGAATTGCGATGTGTGTTTACATTTGGATTCTCAGGCGTTGTATCCTCCTCCCGTGTTCCTTAAGTGGTAAAAATCTCCTGGGTGGGCTCTTCTGATGCAGCTGCTGAGGCACACCAGTCAAATCGGGGAGGGGGGGGTCTGATCTATGCCAGAGGTGTTATCTTAGTCCCAGATCCAAAAAATTTCAAAACCACACAAGTCAACTGGTTTCTCAGGAATCCTTCATGCCTTTCCTGGCGGGCATTTTCTCAAACTGGCCAAAATTGTACCTGATTCTGGACAACATTTAGATAAAATTCACCGGGTCTTTGTTACCATTGTCTTTCTTTGTGTGACCTACAGGTATGTTTTCTTATTGAAATGTCTCCGTTATTCATGGGGCTTTTTCTTTTAATGCCACGTCAATGTAATTTCCACCACCAGAGTATGGCTGGCAGGCTAAGTCTTGTGTGGCTTCTCCACAGGCATCTCCATCCTTGAGGAACAGTCCTTGGTCTCTCCTGAACTTTGCCAGTCTCCACAACTTCCTCTGTGATGCCCTTGTGTGTTTGTGTTTGTATTTTGACCCACAGCAAATAAACAGAATTGTGAATTGTTCTTAGCAGCGTCCTGATAGGCCCCCTTTTCTTGGACTTCTGCTGAGTCCCAAACCTGAATGAATCCATCCTGATGTCAGAGGCTATGAAATGTGCAGATTCACAAAATTTGCTGTGTTATGTATATTCATGTATATATGTGCGTGTGTGTATGCACAAACACACATATGCATATATTCTGGATTTATATAAATGGCAACATAAATTATCTTTTATTGATAGTTCTGGCTTTTGGTTTATGGAGGAGGGGGTGGGTCTCCTCCCCAGGGACTGGGCATGCAGCCCCTTCCCCTCCTGGCAGGCAGCCCCTCCCTTAAGGCATTTCTCCCTCTGAACCCGAGGCTTGTGGTAGCTCTGAAGGCTGCTCCAGGGCTGCTCTTCTCCCAACCTGGCCCTGGTAGCACCCTGCCCCCGCTCTCCCCAGGTGGGGAGACGTCACCCCCTTGTTGCAGAAGCAGTGGGGCTGGGAGTACTTTTGCTCTGGGTACTGTTGGTCCATTTGGCTGGTTTTAGCTGGGTTTTTAGGTGCCTCTTTCCAACGTACAACTTTGATCCTCTTGGACAGGGAGATGAAAGTTTAATAGGCTTCCATAAATGACTAAGCACCGGATCCCTGAGGGCCCTTCAGTCCAGAGGTGGTGAGCCTGCAAGCCTTTGCGCAGAAAATGCTTTCCCCCCCCCCAGGTGTGGAAATTCCCCACTCTGGTTTCCAAGAAAGCCTTAACTTTTTTTCACTTCCTTCTCCACTTTCCGCCAGGTGAAGGTCTGGTTTCAAAACAGAAGGACCAAATACAAAAGGCAGAAACTGGAAGAAGAAGGTCCCGAATCAGATCAAAAGAAAAAGGGATCCCACCACATCAACCGATGGCGGATCGCCACAAAGCAGTCCAATGCGGAGGACATTGATGTCACGTCCAACGACTAGCGAGAGACGGGAGGAGGCGGCCACTGGTGAGCAGGGCCCGGAAAGGACCGTAGGGGGAAAGCGAGGACCCAGCGGAGACCCAGCTGCTCTCCCCTCCACCAGGGGCGCCCCCTTCGCGGGGATTCTGGGGGGAACCTAAGGACAATCTAGGAAATCGCTTCTCTCCTGGGATCCTGCCTGCTGCCCAGCTGCCACCGGGCAGCCTGTGGAACCGTGGGACATGCCCAGCCCAGCCGGTGTGGAGGGCAGGGCCGCCAGGGAGGAAGGGAGGCCCTCTGCCAGCTGCGTGAACAAATGCATTCGTCCGCCGAGCCCTCCGCCACACTCCGTCCCCTCGCCTTTGTTGCACTTTGGTGGGATAATTTTTTAATCAACAAAAAAGAATGCATTTTTACTTTAATTTATTATTTTGTGTCTCTGCATTTGCTGGGGCTGTGTACATACTCTGATGTCATAGATAGCAAGCAGCTGTTGTGTGTGTTGCTGTGCTGTGAATAAAAATAACCTGGGTTGGAAGTACAAGGCCTGTTTGCAGCCGGCTCCCCTGCAGAGGGGGCCCCCTGACCGGACCTGGGGCCCCTCCCCCGGCCTTTGGCACCCTTCCGGACACCCACCTGAAGCTTTAGACATGGAGGGCAGGGGAAACTGCTGGATTCAGATATGGGGTGCCCTTCTGGGGCATGTGGGGGCAGCTTTCCTTTTGATTCAAGGGGGGTTGGCTCCTGTCTCTTCCTCTTCCATGTCCAGGAACCCCCCCTCCCCCCACCAGGTTCTGCAGGAAGAGGCATGCTGGGGGCCAGGGTGGTGGAAGGAACAAGCCAAACCCCTGGCAGCTGCCTTGTTCCCCAATTCCTGGTGTGCACACCAGACCCCCAAGTTTGGGTCACCAGAAATCCTTTAGGCAGGAGCTGCCCCCCTTCCGACGGCATCCATGGGTTGGGACTAGCGGGGTGGAGAGCCTCCCCTCTCAACAACCGGGCGGCCTTTGTCCCTTCAGGGAAGCCCCCCACCCACCCTCCCACCCACCCAGGACCTGCTCCTTGAAGGGAGCTGGGGGGAGCAGCGCCACGTGAGGACCCTGAACGGGGCGGCTTCTTGCTGGGCGGGCAGGAACTTCTGCAGTGGAGACCCGGCTCGCCTGGTCAAGGCGGTCAAGGTCGGCCCAGGAGCCCCACGCCGGCGGCCCCGCCAAGAGCCCCTGCTCCGCCCTGTCCAGCCGCACCCCGCAGGGGACCCGGGGAAGGACGAAACAGCCCTCCGCCGCCCCCTTGCCGGCTCTGCCAAGGGAGGAAGCGCCGGGACTTCGGCGGGAGCAGCGCGGACGTCTCTGCAGGCATCTATCCGGGGCTCGGCCGCCCCGTCGGCAGCTTTCGGACGCTCGGATGCCGCCTGCCCTGGAGATGCAGCCGGGAGGGGCGCCCGCCAAGGCTTCTTTGCCGGGACGGCTGAGCCCAACGCCTGTGGAAGAAGGGGTGCGACGCCGAAGGCCGAAGGGGGGGGGCTCCAGGGATAGATTCCCCCTCCAGGAGAGCCCCACCCCGGGTTAAAACGAAGGAAGAGGTTTTCCTGCCAGCCTCGAGATGGATCTGTGAGAGTAGGACCAAGGGGGGGGGTGAGGGTCGAAGAGAGTTACCCCTTGTGAGGCAGCCCCCCAGATGTGGACACCGGAGACAGGCAGACGGCCCTTTCCTTCTGCAAAGCGCTTCCTCCCCCTCCCTTTCCCCGTGTTCGTGAGAACTAGGGGGGTCTCGCCCGCCCGAGAGGCTTTCTCAAATTCCATTTCTGTCCCCAGACTCAGTTTTTTAAAAAAATCTTCTGCTTGATTGGCTCAAGGTTATTCCTTTGCTCATGAGAGGCAGTTGAACTCCCCCACCCTTCACACTTCTTGTAAAGTTGGTTATTCTCGGGGGGGGGGGCGAGGGGGAAAAGGTCTGGCCATAAATGGAGGTGCCTCCTGGGTCCCAGATGACATCTGTAAGGTTAACCAGGGAGAGCCTGGGCCTGTTGTCCCTGGGGAAGGGGGGGGGGCAGGTGAGGGCTGCTACCTCACCTGGGGGCTGGCTGTGTCTTAGCTGGCTTCCTCTGAGGTGGGGGGCTGAGAGACGGGTGAGGGTCTTGTTGGGCGAGGTCTGAAGGGAGCTCAGATATGGCCTCTCCCCAAAGGGCTGGCCTGGGGTTCAAGGTGGCAGGCAACTATCATCCATGGTCCAAGCTTTCTCTTTTGGGGCAACAGCTACAAAGCATCTGGAAGAATTAGAGCTGGGCTGCTTGCATTCAGGACACCTTCAGGACCTGGGATGGGATCATGCTGGTCACTCTCATCTATTATAGAATGGCCAAAGTTGGAAGGGACCTTGGAAGTCTTGGTCCAAGCCCCTGCTTAAGCAGGAGACCCTATCCCAGTGATGGCGAACCTTTTAGAGACCGAGTGCCCAAACTGCAACCCAAAACCCACTTATGCATCGTCGGGTGCCGGGTGGGTGTGGCCCATTGGGTGGGCGTGGCCCATTGGCTGGGCGTGGCTGTGGTGGTAACGGCAGACTGGGTGGGACTAAAAAGTTCAATCAATTCCAACTTTGCAAGATCTTTTTTTTTTCCCGTGAGAAGTTGAAATTGACTGATTGATTCAACCTTTTTTTTTTTTGCACATGGCAGCGGAGGCCTAAAGCGAAAAGGTTTTATAAAACCCAGCTGAAGGCCTAGGACTGGGGCGACGGCACGCATGCCCACAGAGAGGGCTCTGAGTGCCACCTCTGGCACCCGTGCCATAGGTTCGCCACCACTGCCCTATCCCATTCCAAACAAATGGCTGTCCAGTCTTTTCTTGAAAACCTGCATTGATGGAGCATCCACAACTTCTGGAGGCAAGTCGTTCCATTGGTTAATTGTTCTCGCTGTCAGGAAGTTTCTCAAGCTTGGTTCTCTCCTTGATTAGTTTCCATCTGCTGCTTCTTGTCCTGCCTTCAGGCGCTTTGGAGAAGAGGTTGACCCCTTTTACCATTACTTGAATCAGGGCTTACGTAAGGGACTGCGACCTTACCTGTCCAGGTGGTTCTCCTCATGGCCGAGAATACCCTACTTCTGGACCACCTGTAGGGGTTAGAACTGGAGCCACCCTTCTGTGGTGGTGCAAATTCCTCCTGAGTGGTTACTCCCAAAGGTTGGGGCACCCGAACATGCAGTGCTGGATGGCTTTAACTTTTCCTCTGCCGCCTTATTTAACATCTATAGGAAACCACTAGGACAGTGGTGGCGAACCTATGGCACGGGTGCCAGAGGCGGCACTCAGAGCCCTCTCTGTGGGCACGCGCACCGTCACCCCAGTCCTAGCCTTCAGCTGGGTTTTATAAAACCTTTTCGCTTTAGGCCTCCGCCTCCATGTGCAAAAAAAAAAAAAAGGTTAAACCAGTCAATTTCAACTTCTCGCGGGGAAAGAAAAAGATCTTGCAAAGTTGGAATTGATTGATTGAACTTTTTAGTCCCACCCAGTCTGCCGTTACCACCGCAGCCACGCCCAGCCAATGGGCCACACCCANCGAGGCGTAGCTGGCAAGCGGCAGAGACGGAGCAGGCCGACCACCAGCTGGCCCAGCCCAAGGGAGGTAAGGCACCCGCCGGAAAAGGGGGGAAAAATGGCGGACAAAAAAAATGGCGGACAGCCTTGCTTGGCGACCCCCATGAAATGGTCGATCGACCCCAAATGGGGTCCCGACCCACAGGTTGAGAACCACTGCTGTAGGCATTCAGATGGAAAAGATGGAGGCTAATAGAGAAGGCAGGCAATTCTGGAAGAGAACGTGAGCTCCACTTATTCTGCCTTCCCGGAAGGAGTGGGTCCAGAGCAGTGTTTTTTATAAACTAGGTAGAATCCGGCAGCTACCCAAGGCACACAGGAGCCCCACTTCCTGCCAGGGACAGCAGGAGGGGACTCCAAAGTGGGCACCCCTTCCTGAATTCAACCCTCTCGTGGAAGAAGCCATCTCCGCAGTTTAGGGTGAGCCTGCTGGCTGCTGCCCTTCAGGAGGCCTGCAAAGACGTGGCTGCTTTTGCAAGATTTGGGGATCGAAGAATTGAAGAGGGAGGCATCCCGCACCTTGCATGTTGACTGGCTGTTATTATTGCACTGAAATTGTGTGCACTGAAATTGAATTTCTGCATTCCTTGTTTTTTCTGTGAGGTTGATTGGCTATAGGCAACCTCGGCTGTTTTATGACTCATGGACTTCAACTCCCAGAATTCCTGAGTCAGCATGGCTGACTCAGGAATTCTGGGAGTTGAAGTCCATGAGTCATAAAAGAGCCGAGGTTGCCTACCCCTGGCCGCTATGCATTTGTTGTGAGCTGCTTATATTTGCTTGATAGATGCAACAGAAAAGCCCTTTAACTCAGAGGCTCCCAATCTTTTGGGCACCACGGACCGGTTCCGTGGAGAGAGTTTTTTCCGCAGACCGGAGGGTGTGTGGTTTTGTGTGCTGCCTGCATCCCAGGGATGGGGCTTTGCTTGTTTGTGTGGCCCGATTGCTGGCATGCTGCAACCCTGTACCGGTCCACGGACCAGGGGGTTGGGGACCCCTGCTTTAACTCACTTAATAAATAAATCCTGACCTGCTACTTCAGCAAAATCTTCCAGTGTGACCACAGGTTGGCAATTAGAACAGCTCAAACTTTTTCCTCAAACGGGCGCCAGGTTAAAGAGGGCAAATCAAGTTCTCGGTTGGGTGTTGTTCCCCCTGCGGGACCGGAGTGGCCTTAGGGCGTGGCTGGATCACCACCTGGCAGAGAAGACAGAGGGGTCAGCAACACTGCGGGGGGGGGGGTCAGTTGACTTTGGAGGCCAAGGCAGGGAGAAGCAGGAAAAAGATCCTGAAGAATGTTGCCACCAGAAGGACCCTCTCAGAAGGACCATCTCAAGAAGACTAGCCTCCCTAGTGGCCTTTTTCGCCTATTCTTAGCCAAGGCGACTACAGGAGTCCCTCTGCCCCCCCCCCCCCGTCAGCACAGCGGTGTCCTCCTGCCCTGCTGCTGTTGAGCTTTCCAGGAAGGCAGGACAGACGGGCAGGACTAGGACCTTGGGCTGATGAAGGAGAGATCTGAGGTGCTCTCTGAGCTTGGTGGTTTTCTTGCAGACAGTTCATGACCCAACTAGGTAATATCATCAATACTAGGAGGGGGGTTTGTGGAGAGGAGGAGGACGCCGCCGACTATGGAGTCCTTGGTGCTTTCTGAGCTTGGCTGTTTTTTGCAGATGTTTCATGGCCCAACCTACAACTATTCTACGTTCTCCTTTATTGGCAGAGGAGACCTTCCGAACACCGCAGGCAGCGGCCTCGAGATAGCGAGGTGGGCAGCGTGTATACGTTTAATAAATAAATAAAACCAAACATAGAGGTAGCCTATAAAATACCGAGGCAGAGAGGAGCAGTTTTAGGTGTGCTTTTATTCTAAGAGTTTTAGAAGGTGTTACATAAAGTGTTTATTACGATCAATAAATCTACCGAGGAAGTTACAAAAGGCGTTCTGAAGCACTTCGCCACTGGCTCACCCGGACGGAGGTATCTGTGCTCAGAAAGTGAGGTCGTTGGAAGACAAAAGGATGGCGACCGCCCCCGACCGACGGTTTTGGGGCTCAAGAGAGCCGTAAGGTGCGTTGAGATCAGTGCGGATGCCGGGAGGCGCAGGGCAGACGCGGCTGCTGCAACCGGGTGTGTTTCCCTGCCGAGGACAGCCGAGCCGTCGGCCGTGCCCAGAGCCTGCCCTCGGCGGCTCTGCTGCTGCCCACCCGGTGGGCTTTCACAGTGCAGACCTCCTCCCTCAAGGGCTGAGCAACTGCCCGGCTGCTTAAAAGCCCAGTCCCCCCCCCCCAACAGTAAATGCATTTGTGTGACCCCACAGAAATTAGGCTAACGCAGTGATTCTCAAACCTTGACCATTTTAAGGCATGTGGACTTCAACTCCCAGAATTCCACAGCCAGCAATGCTGGCTGTGGAATTCTGGGAGTTGAAGTCCACATGCCTTAAAATGGTCAAGGTTTGAGAATCACTGGGCTAATGATTTCACTGGGGTTACGAGTTGCAAGACACGAAAACAACGCTAATTACATTTTAATTCCTATATTCCAGTTCTTAGACTCTGCGCAAGCAGCACTGCCTTGCAGCCCCCTGTCCAGGCTAAGAGGCAACGCAGCCTTAAGTAAGTTTTGACACCCCCCCTCCCCCCCCCAGCGCACAGGACTCCCTGGAGATCGAGACCCACGGAGGATCCCTGACTTAAGCCGGTTAAGACGAGACCACTCCCCACAGAAGTCAGGAGGGAGGCGCGTAGGGTCTATCCGGGTGGGAGACGAAGGGCTTGGACCCTGTCTGCGGGGCTTCTTCCCGGCCGCCGGGCTGCACGGCGGGGCAAGTGGCAAAGCAGCCCTTCCTGGCCCCACGGCTCCTGCATGGGGGCTCCCTCCAGCTGTTCTCTGGGCCCAGCCTCTTTGCCAGGGGACTGGCTGGCTGTGGAACATGGGCCACACAGGTGCCGTTGGCCAGGGGGCCGAGGCCAGGTGCTGCAGCTCCGAGGGAGGGGGACACGGGGAGGACCCTCTCCCCTCCCAAGGAAGGCCGGGAGTGGGGTGCGCATCCCCCGGCCCCGCTTCTCCCCGCCGAGCCAAAAGCCGGTTCCTGCAAGCGGGGGTCTCGGAGGCCCGCGACCCTCGCCGGCTCCACCCTCGTCTGCCGCGGGTGGGGGGCGCGCTTGGCTCCCTCTTTCCGCTTCCTCGCAGCCCTCATTATTCCTTAATTAACATACCCAACAAATCAATTAACTACTCCGTTCCTAATTAAAAGCTACAAGAGACGATCGTCTCATTATTATTAGCTGCTGAGCTGAGCATCCCCTCCCCAATTACGGGGAGCCAGGAACGCGGAGGGCGCCGCGGCTCCTTTTGTGCTCTCGGAGCGGCGGCGGATTTAATGAGCCGCCGGGCCGGCGCGTTGCGAGGGCGGCACTCGGGCCCCGCGCCCGGCCCTTCTCGGGGACGGGAGACCCCCCCCCCCAGCCGTGGGGCATCGGCCGGGCAGCGCCCAGACCCGACCAGGCGCCCTCCGGGGCGCTTCCCGGGAAAGTGTGGGGGGGGCTTCGAAGTGGGAGACGGTTCGGTTGGGCTGCGCTAAAAACATCCCTGGAATCCTTGGGGGGGGGAGGGAGGGAGGGAGGGGTGTTAAAACAATCCGCTGGGATCAAGGTGAAGCCCCTCCCGCTGGGAGAGCGAAAGCCCCCGACGGGCTTGGATTTCACGACCAAAACAGGTCCCTGGGCGGAGGGCGGGAGGCTGCACACACATACACAACACACACACACACACACATACACGCAACCGGCCCCCGAGCAATGGAGAGAGGCATTTCCTGCCAAAGCCCCAGCTGGGAGATGGAGCTGCTGAGTTTGAGCGCCGGGGGGGGGCTCTCGGAGGGGGGGGCTCTCTTCCTCTCTGCCGGGTCTCGGAACAACTGCCCTTTGGGGCACCTTCCCCACTGACAGGTCTGATTAGGCGGGGACCAGCAGGGCTCCCCGTAACTCGGAAGAGCCCTGGCTGAGCCCCGCTGCCCCACATACCTGGGAAAGACAAGACCCAAATGCACCCAGCCCCAGACTTGGGGGACTAACCAGGCAGGGGTCCAAAGAGGGGCTGGGGAGGGCTGGGAGGCTGCCCAGAGGGTGCCAGGCCTATTGGCCCTGCCACCCCCACCCCCCCAGCAAGGCCTGCTCTGGCTGGAGGAGCCATCTCAGCCCCCTCAAGGCACAAGGGCTGCGTTCACATGTTCGGGGTTGGCACAACACACTGCCCTGAAATTGAATCTCCTAATACCTGAGTTTCCACACCACCCGAAACAAGAGCAAGGGCAAGGAAGGGCCATTAAGACTAATGAACGCCGCTGACTCGGCCCAGGATCTGATTAAGGATGCCGTGTGAGCTGAAGTGGCACTTCCTGTGACACTCACTCTGTTGTGAAAGCCTTTCTTTCTTTCTTTCTTTCTTTCTTTCTTTCTTTCTTTCTTTCTTTCTTTCTTTCTTTCTTTCTTTCTTTCTTTCTTTCTCTCTTTCTTTCTTTCTTTCCTTTTCTTTCCTAATCAACTAACCAACAGTCTTTGGCACTTGGCCTCAGACACTAAAGCTCAGTCCCCCTCCCAGGAAGGGGTCAATCAGAGAAAGCCCCCCCACGAAGGGCTTCCTGGGGTGTAATCAGTCCTGCCTGCTTAGCACCTGCAAGCAGGCACAATGCGCAGAGTGGGGGAGAGGGGGGCACAGCCCTGGAGCCCTTCAGGGGGAGCCAGAACAAGGATTTCCACCCTTCAGGGGTGGGGTGGAGTGGGGTGGGGTGAACAGGCCACCTATTTTCGGTGGGGTAGAACCAGCCTCTTTCAGCCCCCCAACCTCTAAGGCTCTAGGGCTGTGATTGCTGCTGCCCCACATTCTGGCCCCAGGTGTGGCTGCCTCCCCAGCCTCTTCTGTTCCCACCCCCGAGACCCTCCCAGTGGGGGGGGGAGGCGGTGGGAAGGGAAGAGCTCTCCCTGGCCTCAGTCCCACGGCTGGCCCCATAAAAAGAGGTCCTCTGCCCTCGGTCGGAAGGGCCCGCGGAAAGGGCCACTGCAGGGAGTCTGCACCGTGGGAGTCTCCACCGTGGGAGTCTGCAAGTCAAAGAATCTGCCCCCCCCAGCAGAGAAAACTGCAGAAGGCGGCTGTGCACAGGGGGAAGGGGCTGGGGGCTGGCCTGGGGCCGGAGGTTGTGGGGGAGGAGCAAGGAAGGAGGACCATGCAGACCCCCCCCTGGGAAGGGCTTGGGACCAAAGTGACCCTCACAGCTCCAGCCAGATTCTGGGCAAGCCAAGATGGACGGGGTCCCCCTCGAGTCCCCCCAGCCCAGGGACTGAAATGCCTCCTTCCCAGAGTTGCAGCTCGGCCCCCCATGTTCTGCAACTGTTTCAGCTGCTCCCACCCCAAATTGTCTGGGACTGCAGCTCCCAGCATGGCAGTGGGGGCCCTGGGGCCCTGAAAGCTGCATCCCCACACATCTGGTGGGGGGGTGCCAGACTGGCCTGGAGCTCAGCAGAGCCAGAGGAAGCCAGACTTTCCACCAGCCCCCCCCCAGTTCCTGATTCTTCCCCCCCCAGTCTCTTTGTGCTGTTACTGTCGCTAATTGAGAACTTTAAATATTAATCTTTTCGACCAACGTGAGATGCCGGGTCTCGGAAAGTGCTAATTTACACTCCGTTCTTGACGGAGGGAAGATGTTACAAGCCGCAGCTTTGTCGTCTTCTCCTTCCTATTGTATTCCGCCCCCTCCCCACCCACCCCCTCCTCCCTTCACGCCTCTCGGTGCTGCTGCCGCTGCCGCCGCCGCTGTGCCGTCTTGGGTGCTGCCGCCGAGAGCCGGGCTTGCTTCCACTTACAGCCCTTTGTTGTAGGTGACGGTCTGGCTGGCCGTGGCCTGGGCGATCTCTGGCTCCAAGCGGGCGGTCTGGATCTGCAGAGAAGGCGGCATGAAACGGGGTCAGAAGAAGAGCCAGCGGGCGCTGGGATGGGGGCCGGGAGAGCTGCCAGGGGCTGCAGAGAGGAGGAGAGGCCTGGCTCTGTGGAGGGTGCCACCCCAGCCCCCTTGAATCTCCTCTGCTCACACAGCCCAGCCCTGGAAGTTCTCTCATCACACCGTCCCCACCTCTCAGAAGCCCACGGACTCCATGCCAAGCTGCAGCTCTGGGCACCTTTCCCAGCAATACCTGGAGATACCAGGAAGGAACAGGTAGAAGGTGGAGGGTTACCAATAACCAGGTAGTTGATTGGCCCATCAGCCACAGCTCAGCCGGGAGCTGTCAGGAGTGGCCAGAGGGGGGAGGCATTCGATGAAGACGGACCCTTTCCCAAATGAGGAAGCAGGGTTGAGGCCAGAATGCCTGAGCAAACGCAGCTATCCAGACACAGCAACTGGGGGTGCATCCTGGGGAGACCAAGGGCAGCTAGAAGGTCCCCCCCTCCAGCCACCTGCCTCACGTGGAAGGCAAAGGAGACGTTCGTGGCCAGGTCCGGCCTGCCAAATGTGGACAGGCTCTCCATCCCTCTCTTCACCGAGACTCAGCCCTCGACGCCTGATGGCCGGGGGCCCATTTCACCCGAGACAAGCAGAAAGCATCCGGGTCACAGCCATGCTGGAAGAGGGGCTCCTTGACCAGCGAGGGCTGCTGTGGGCAACCGACGGCAAGTCTCTTGGGTTGGCCTTAACCAGGAGTCTCCTAAGGTGGCCACTTTAAGACACGCGGACTTCAACTCCCAGAATTCCCCAGCCAGCAATGATGGGAGTTGTAGTCCACAAGTCTTAAGAGTGGCCATGTCTGGACACCTCTGGCCTTGACCGTCCTCAGAGGAGCCAGAAGAAGCTTCTGGAGCCCGAGAGCAGCACCTCCTCCAAGGAGAAGCTGGGCCTCACCTTAGGGGCTCGGAGCAGCCGAGGCCAGAGAGACCCAAAGGCAACGAGGCGTCTTTTGATGCAAGGCCTCCCCACTGCAGGCGAGTAACCCGAGAAGGGGCTTTGTCCTCACTGTCAAAGCCAGATTCCTCTTTCGAGCAGGAGGACAGGCGGCTTTAGAAGGCTCAAGGAAGCCTGTTGGGCCCACTGCTTGAAAGCTCAGGGGGTCTCCGTCGTTCTACTCGCTTCTGCTAGGCCCTGGGCAGGTGGGGGGTTTTGTTACCTGCTGGGCATCCTGGAGGGCTGAAAGGCGGCCAGTAGCCAGTCCCAGCCCCTCCTGCTGGGCCAGGTGCAGGGGGCTTCTGCTCTGCAGCACCTTGGCTCTGGAGCCCCTTCCCCAGCTAGCCGGGGGTGAGAGGCATGGTGTGTGCAGACATGCTACAGGAGCACAGCTACCAATCATCCCTGGCCAGCATAAGTGGAGCCCGAGCAACCCACCCATTTATGCCATGGAAGGAAGGAGTAAGATTGCTCTAACTAGCAAAAGCACTGAGACTTACCTACTGCTCCCTAGTGCTTAACGGCTCTCTCCGAGCAGATATACATTTTAATTCACTTCCCCCCCCCCAAAAAAATTACACCAGTTGTACACCAGTGAGGTTAGTGGAGTCTGTTAATACACAAGCAGAGTTCTGCAGGAGCCCCCGTGGATTTTCACTGTGGGCTTGAGGGCCAAAGCCTGCCCCATCGGTGGCCGCACCCACCCGGTCTTGCCAGGCAAGAGGGATCGCCACGTTCAGCACCCCCCTTTCCCCCCCCCCCAACCTCGGCGGCTGCCTTTGGCTGACTGTCTCTTGGAGGGACAGGTGGGAAAGAGAGGAAGCGGGAAGAATCATCTGGAAGAATCGCAACAGCACAGCTGCGATGCCGAGCTCAGAGGAAATGCAGGCACAAGCCAGCATTCGGAGTTTGGAGGCTGAAAGCGAAGGAGGGTGGCGGTGGGGGATAGGGAGGTCCCTCTGCTGCTTCGACTGAGGGTGAGACGCGCCCAGGATGCGGAGAGCGCTCCCTCCCTGCAGTCTACAAGCCACGATGGGACCCCAAAGGATCTGCTGCCGTGTCCAGCCAGGGCTGCCCCCTCTCCCTCTGGGTTCCTTTCTTTGGGGATCCCGGGAGAGGCAGGGGGGCCACCTCTTCTCCCAGAATGGAGGGCCCCATCACCCCCTTCTAAACAAGACTGGCCCTTTCACCCTTACAGACCCCACACCAGGCAGAAACCTCCCCTTCCTTCTCACATGCATGCATGTTCTCGGCGCCACAACATCCCACGCTGGACGCTCCTCGCAAACCACCTCAATGCTGCCCCTAAGCGAAGCGAAGCGGGCCCTGCCCCTCTGCTCCCCATGCCAAGGGGTGGGGGGCGCGTTGCTTCCCTCGGCATGTCCTTCCCTCGCTTCAAAGGCCCCCCAGGCATCCCCAAAGGCCCACGCCTCCATCAGGTGGAGCTCACATGCCCCATTTTAGTCGGCTCCAAGATCCCAGGTGGAGGATTTTTAAAGGACGAAATGGGTTTGCAAGACTTAAGGAAGCCGGATACCTCTTTTAATCCCCCCCCCCAGACCCTTTTGGCTTTTCTAAGACTCTGAAGACAGGGTGGCCCCCACAGGGTTGAGGGAACCCATCTCTGGGGGGGGATGTCCGAGGGGTGCCCTCCCCTGCCAGTCAGTTCCGTTGGCTTTGGATAGGAGTTGCTTTTATGATTCTTGCAAGATGGTTTGATTTGTGAGTTGAATGACCATGTAAGTAAAAGAAGTAAATAAAATAAATACTGCCCCCCCCAGTACTGAAACCTTGTTTTGGTCCGCCAAAGGGGTGCAGGGACTGAGGACCACCCTCTCTGCACCCTGGAAGGGGCAGAAGAAGGACCCTGGTCTCTCCGTGGAAAGCAGGACACTCGCTCTGCTCCTTCAAAATTATTATTTTATAACTTTAAAATGGTACCGATGCGTGGCAGTGCCAAGGCTGACACAACAATGCTAGGAACCTACATGGAAAACCTAAAAGCTTTTGAAAATGTTTAACCTAGTTAGACAAATTAGCAAAAATTTGTGCAAAACAATTTAGGTATTTAAAATATTCAATGTTTTTAAAAACTGGAAAAACTGTTCTTAGCTTTCAGCTGCAGAAACCCAACAAAATATAACATCCAAGAAATCTTAACATGAGGTGCAACATAACCCTTCACCAAAGCTGTTAAACAGTTCCTGGTGCATTCTGGGAAATAGCACTTCATTTATTCAAATGCACATATGTCAGGTTTTTGCACCATATGTCATTCCAAGCTATTTACAGTAATAATTAAATCTTAATCAACGTTTAACCTCTGTAAAATGTTTGAAGGGATCTAATCACCCTTCAGTCTGCACTAATGAAGGAGAAATATATAAACATAAAAAGAAAATGATATACACCAGAAAGAAGAAGTAATTGCAAAATTGTATTTCTTTTAAATATCATCAGCAAGTTATGTAAAGGAAGCCGAGGGGGTATTTTAAGGGAAGACATCTTGGGTGTCAGAGGTGTGAGTAGCTAATTTTGTACTGCTATCCATAGCAGATGTAGCATATTTTCTCTTACAGCCATTATTAGCAACTTCACCATTCCTTTTCTTATTTAAACACAAAGCAGAATGCGGAAAGGGGGACGCGGAGTGCTCCTGCGAGAGAGGGGGGGGGACCGACTGCCCGGCTGACGTGGAGGAGATCCACTGTGCCAGCTGCTGGGAGGTGTGGGCCCGCCAAGGCCAGCTATTTCTCTTGGCAAAGCCATGGAGGCCACCTCCAGCCTGGCACCACCTTGCCCTGCTCCCTTCCAAGGGGCCGGCGAGGCTGAGACGGGCAGCAACTGCGCCTGGCACCGATGGAGGTTGGCTCGTACCACAGACAGGCAGAGAGAGGTCCACCTACAGCCTCTGCCCACAGGGCAGCCCACCCCTCTCTGGGTCGCTGATGCCCCTGGTGAAGGGGTCTTCGCGTGAGGAAGATTGGCAGGTCCCGTACTCCGAAAGTGGGCAGAAGAGACTTCGGCTTCCTTTGATGATGACTCCTGTGCCAGCCGGTCATTTCCAAGGCTGCTTCTCCCTGTGTAGGATGCTCTCCAGGTCTTCCTCCTTCCCCCTCTGTGAACCCCTTCCAGTTTCGCTACATCCTTCCTAAAAGGGGGTGCTCCAGGTCGAACCCCACAACCCTGGAGGTGGGGTATAACGGAAGCAGAACAATATAGGACAGTGATGGCGAACCTTTTAGAGACTGAGTGCCCAAACTGCAACCCAAAACCCACTTATGCATCATCGAGTGCCGGGTGGGTGTGGCCCATTGGGTAGGCGTGGCCCATTGGGTGGGTATCGCTGTGGTGGTAACGGCAGACTGGGTAGGACTAAAAAGTTCAATCAATCAATTCCAACTTTGCGAGATCTTTTTTTTCCCGCGAGAAGTTGAAATTGACTGATTGAACCTTCTTTTTTTTTTGCACACGGCGGCAGAGGCCTAAAGCGAAAAGGTTTTATAAAACCCACCTGAAGGCCTAGGACTGGGGCGACGGTGCGCGTGCCCACAGAGAGGGCTCTGAGTGCCGCCTCTGGCACCCGTGCCATAGGTTCGCCACCACTGATATAGGAGCCCAATGCGAAGTTGCCTTGCCTATTCTTGCCACAAAACCTGCTTTCTTACGTTCAGTTTATAATCAGCTCAGTGTTTCACTTCTGCTTCATAAGTTGAAAACCTCTGCGCAGCAGGTAGCCCCTAGTTTGAAGCCTGATGCTTTGATCTCTCGAATTTTTCTGAATTCTGAATTTTGTTTCTTTTTACGTTGGTTCAATCTGAACCAATTCGTCTGAACGGGAGAAGCGTGCGTCCCACTCCTCATTGATGTCATAATAAAAGTATTACACGGGGCCCAGAACCAAATCCTTAGCTTTTCCACACAATACCTACTCATACGATAAGGATTGACTGAAAAGCATGATTTGGGAGCAATTTGTGGACCAGCCGTCTAACCACTTTTAGATCATGCCGTCCATCTGGCATCGCCACGAGGGACTGTGTGAACTGCTCGGTTGGAACCAGACATATTATTACGGCCCCAACATTTCCACAATTGATGAAGATCCTATGCAATCAAAGAATAAGATAAGGATGACCTGGCAAGACTGGTTATCCATTTTGGAAAGAAGTACTACATGGACACAATTCCTATTTATTTTAAAAACCTGAGATATCAACTTAAGTGGGCCTCTGGATTGCCTAAACAATGAATTGTATAATTAATGCAATCTTAATTATGGTGCATTTGAAGATATAACGGTAAGTATGGTGGTGCTTAAGAGTTTGTGAATTTGTGCTTTCAATATTTCTGCATAAATATGATCTAAAACCTGATCTCTTCTCCATATAAGTCCTCAGATTGGATAAAGAGCACCCAATAAAAAAAAATGATTCAAAAATATTATACTTGTTCACTGATTTATATTTTTGACTCCTGAGTTTAATTAAGCTCTTTTTATCTAGTTTGAGGACTAATGTGGAAAACATGTAACGTTTTAGATCGTGTTTATGCAGAAATATAGAAAATTCCTAAAGGTTCACAAACTAATAATAATAATAACAATAATAACAATAATAACAATAACAATAATAACAACAACAACAACAACAACAACAACAATAATAATAATAATAATAATAATAATAATAATAATAGAGTTGGAAGGGACCTTGGAGGTCATCTAGTCCAACCCCCTGCTCAGGCAGGGAACCCTATACCATTTCAGGCAAATGGCTGTCCAGTCTCTTCTTGAAAACTTCCAGTGTTGGAGCATTCACTGCTTCTGGAGGCAGGTTGTTCCACTGGTTAATTGTTCTAACTGTCAGGAAGTTTCTCCTTAGTTCCAGGTTGCTTCTCTCCTGGATCGGTTTCCATCTGTTGCTTCTCGTCCTGCCTTCAGGGGCTTTGGAGAACAGCTTGACTCCCTCTTCTTTGGGGCAGCCCCTGAGATACTGGAAGACTGCTATGATGTCCCCCCTCGTCCTTCTCTTCGTTAAACTAGACATTCCCAATTCCAGCAACCGTTCCTTGTATGTTTTAGCCTCCAGTCCCCTAATGTCTATGGAGAGTCTCAATCCTCCAGGTGCTAACTCTTTAAGTACGCTCTAAATGGGTATTTAATGCAAAGAGGAAAAATGTGGTTCCCGACAAATCTACACCGATTTCTGGTAAGTACCACGTTGTTTTTAAGGGAATTATAGAGCAACTGCACCCCGGTCTGCTTAACAAGCTTTCCAGGTGCTGCTGTCTGCCCGCCTGGCTGCAGTTCCCCAAATCCTCTGCTGAAGGAGGGGGTCCTCAGCACCTCCAGCAGTCAATTCCTGCAGCACCCTGAAGGTTGAAATTCATGGAAAGCGAATAGGGATGCCCCAGGCATACTTCCTATTGGTCTCGGGTTTGAATCCTGCCCTTCTTTCTGCTTTTTCAGGCTGCCTGGTGGGACAGAAAGCCTCAGTCGAAGAACACTGAGCAGCGCAGTCTTTTCTCTGATCCCTGGAATAATTTTTCGGTTTGTATTTCTGAAAGAGGTCTTGAAGATCATCTAGACCAGAGGTCCCCAACCTTTTGAACACTAGCGAGTGGTTCCGTGGAGAGATTTTTCTGCGGACCGGAGGGGGCCTGGTTTTGTGTGCTGCCTGCATTCCACGGATGGGGCTTTGCTTGTTTGTGCGGACCGGTTTCTGGCATGCCACGGCTCAGTTCCAGTCCATGGACTGGGGGTTGGGGACCCCTGATCTAGACTGAGCAAAAAAGGGCCGTGTTTCAGGTCGTCTGCTGAAGGAGAGCCCCATCTGCAGCTGAGCGGCTCTCACTGTTTGTTTGTTAATGTCTCAGTAAAATCTTCTTCCTTGTAATTTAAACTGTTTCTTGTCTAACTTCCTGGAGCAGCTCTGGACAGTCCAGCCCCGTCTTCTACGGGGCGGCCCTGGGGTCCCTGCCCCGGCTGGGAATACCTCAGCCCAACAGAGAGAACATTTCCGGAGCCCAAGAACGGAGGTCGGACCCAAAGCCAGTCATTCTGCACGCCGTCCATCGTCTCACCTGGGACAGGCCCTCCCTTCAGGCGGGGGAGGGGCTAATGGGCCTCTCCAAGCCCCTGATGACCAGGGAGGGGGTCAGGGCCCCCCCCGGGAAAGCCGGCTTAGCGTCTTCAAGAGGGGCTCTTTCAGCCTGGAATGGGCCAGCTTTCCTTTCAGAGGCACAGAGAGAAGCCGCACCTGGGCAGCCTTTGTTTTCCGGCAGTGAAGACCGCCAAGGGTCTGCCTCCCTCCGCCCCACCCCGCCTGGAGAACGAGTCGCCCAAGGCTGGGGTGTCTCACCTGCATTTTCCTGAGGAACCTTTGGCCTCCGAAGGTCTCCATCTGCTCCTCCCCACAACACCTGGCCTTTTAGTCTCCATGGCAAAGGGGCCCCCGTGGCGGAGGTGCCCGCTGGGAGATCCCGAAAGGGCCATTACCTGCTCCGGGGCGCAGAGCGGGGCCGTGCCTCTTCCGGCCTGGCCTTTGATCACCTCCGAGTGTTTTGACGTTTTAAAGCAGGGAACGTCCGAGGGATGAGTGACGTTCCCCAACAGCTCTCAGAGCCTCCACTTTCTCTCTGCAAAAGGAATCGGGAGACTCTTCCTCTCCTTTGAGTTGGCAGCTGAGCATCCAGCTCAGCCTGCAGGTGCAAGGTGTGAAAAGCTGCCTTTGAACCTCTTGTCCTGATCCTCCCTGCGGGGGGGGGGGGGAGAAAGAATCCTCTGTTTGCACAACAGAGCACGGGGGATGATTTGGGAGGGTGGTGGGGGGAGGGAGGAAATGACCACATCTGCAGCATCGGGGGGCCCAGTCTGCCTCCCCACAGTTTTAAGATGCCGAGACGATCGGAAGGCTTCCAGGGAAGGGTCCCAAGCCCAGCGAGGAGGGTGGAAACCACAAGTGGTGCAAAGGACAGTCGAAAGGGTGGGAAAGCAGAGCTTGGAGAAATTTGGGGAAAGAAGACCGTGGGGGTCTCTCCAGGGTCATCTGGAGAGGGAGAAGATGCCCTTCCTTGCTCCAGGGAGCAGGAGCAAAGCCACGAGGTGGCCAAAGGGTGAAGGGCATTTCCTAAGAGAAGAGCTGGTCCAGCAGGGACCCTGGCTCTGGTCAGCAGAGGCCAGAGGACCCTCTTCCCTGGACGCCAGGCCCCCAGGCTCTGCAGGAGGGAGGCTCGCAAGGACGATGCTGAAGGGAACCAATCTTTAAGAAGATTTGGTTCCGTATTAATGTTTAACTCCTTGATAGAAGTTTTTCTTTCTTTTCTTTGGATACTTTGCCTTTCCTAGGCTCATGCAGGGCAGCTCTGGATTAAATCAATCAATCAATCAATCAATCAATCAATCAATCAATCAATCAGAACAGAGCTGGAAGGGACCTTGGAGGTCTTCTAGTCCAGCCCCCGTTCAAGCAGGAGAACCTATACCATCTCAGACAGGTGACTGTCCAGCCTCTTCATAAAAATCTCCAGTGATGGAGCACCCATGATTTCTGAAGGCAACTTCTGTTCCACTGGTTGATTGTCATCACTGTCAGGAAGTTTCTCCTTAATTCCAGGTTGCTTCTCTCTTCGGTTGGTTTCCAACCATTGTTTCTTGTTCTGCCTTCAATCAATCAATCAGAATAGAGCTGGAGGGGACCTTGGAGGTCTTCTAGTCCAACCCCCTGCTCAAGCAGGAGACCTTCTACCTGCCATTTCAGGCAAATGGTTCTCCAATATCTTCTTCAAAACCTCTAGTGTTGGAAGACCCACAACTTCTGGAGGGAAACTGTTCTACTGATTAATTGTCCTCCCTGTTAGGAAGTTTCTCCTTAATTCCAGGTTGCTTCTCTCCTTGATCGGTTTCCATCATTTCTTGTCCTGCTTTCAGGTCCTTTGGAGAATAAGTTGGCCCCCTCCTCTTCTTTCTGGCAGCCCCTCAAATACTGGATTCAGCAGTTCATTAAGTTCTTCCTGGTGGTTC
Source organism: Protobothrops mucrosquamatus (assembly GCF_001527695.2). Classification (NCBI taxonomy): domain Eukaryota; kingdom Metazoa; phylum Chordata; class Lepidosauria; order Squamata; family Viperidae; genus Protobothrops; species Protobothrops mucrosquamatus. The sequence continues at coordinate 74,522 of NW_015388601.1, forward strand.
TCAGAAAATCAGCACGGGAGAGCAAGCGACTCGAGAGGATGCAAGGCTGCAAATCCAGGTGGATCCCGTGTCTGCAGATATTGTGGGTCCAGGTGTGTAAAAAGAAAGCCAAGCTAAGCCAACAAGGTGTCCTTTGTGGAGTTTTTTCTTCCTGGGAACCATATATAGAACATTCGGGGGAGCTACTATCTTGCAAAGCCCCCACCCCCACCCCAAGTCAGCTCATAAAGCCACAGCATTTTAGAATTCACCTACATTTTAGGTTGTAAGAGAAAAAGTGGGGCTGTGTGTCTTTCGATTTGACAAAACGTGTGACTTCTTTGTGGGTTCTTCTTACAAGAATTCTAGTCATCTTATCACCATGTCCATCACCTTTCTTTCTCTCTTCCGTACCCCCATCTTTCAGGCCAGACATCATAATTTGGGATAAATCATGCCAAATTCAACAGATTCTTGCTCACCGGCTGATCCAGAAGTTGTTTCAGAACCCCTAGTGCAGGGGTAGGCAACCTTGGCTCTTTTATGACTCGTGGACTTCAACTGGGAGTTGAATTCTGGGAGTTGAAGTCCACGAGTCATAAAAGAGCCAAGGTTGCCTACCCCTGCCCTAGTGTGAAAATGTCTTTCAGTGCCCCCAAGTTCACGCTGAGAGAAGTATCTTGGTCCATCTCTGGCCGGACTTCTTTGTCACACCCAGCAGGGAGACAGTAACCAAGATCCTGCAGTCTGGATCCATGCCTCTGCCTGAAGCCTCCGTGGACAGAGTGGGCAGTGCCCTCTGCAGCCTCTGTGGAGGTCAGCCAAGGAGGTGTCCCAGCACCTTTAATGACCTCCAGCAGAGCGCAGGCCAGGAGACGCAGACCCCGGGGTCCAGTGGCCTTTGGGCCTGGGGAGGCCAAAAGAGGCTTCTGGAGAAAGAACCAGATCTTCCCTTTCCTGCTTCCTGGGAATTCTTTGCGGCCTCCTCCATCCTGCTAGCAGCCCTTTCCCCCTTTCACTTTGGCTGGCAGACACAGCCCTGCCGCCTGCTGCTGCTCCGGGGCCTGAGAAGCCCTGGCCGGCCAGAGGGTCAATAAGACATTTGGCTGCCTGAACGGAGGGGGAGCAGGAAGGCATTATTTTGGGGGGAGGGAGGGGCCGGAATGGGCAACAGATCCAAAAGCAGAAGGATAGCCTCTACATCAGGGCTTTTCAACCTTTTCACCCATTGTACCACTTTTAGGATATGGCAATATCCGAGTACCACCAGTCGCCTAGCAAGGTGTCAAAAACTTGATGACCAAAAAAAAGAAAAAGAAAAAAGTGATAAAGTACTGGTAGTCCTCGACTTACAACAGTTCGCTTAGTGACTGTTCGAAGTTACAATGGCACTGAAAAAAGTGCCCCCCAAGCCACAGCCGAGCAAGACACCTGCCTGCCCGCCCGGCAGCGCTCTTCCTCCTGGAGATGCTGCAACATTCCAGCTGATCAGCGCTTCTTCTGGGCTCAGCAGAAGCACCAGGATCAGTGCCGAGCTCCAGCTGGAGCCTGGCGCTGATCCTGGCGCTTCCGCTGAGCCCTGACAGCCCTGCAGCTCCAGCCGTCTCTCGCTCAGGCTTGTGCGGTGCTGCCACGGGTTCAGCTCATTCCCCTCCCCCGCTACCACTTTTCTAGGATGGTCGCGTACCCCCTGCCAGGTGCCAATGTACCACAGGTGGTACCCCTACCACTGGTTGAAAAGCCCTGCTCTACATCAGCAACTTTGGCAGCTCATCTCTGACACAGACACACACACCCAGCAAGACCCAGCTCTCCCTGCAAGACTCTCCCCCCCCCTCCAAAGGTCAGCAAGATCTGGAGATGCAGGAGGGGAGTGGGGGCCTGACCTTCCTCACTGGGGCGAGAGTGAAAGAGAGAAAGAGCGGCCTCTGGACAGACTGGAGGCAAATTCTCACCTCAAATTGGGGGCTGCGTGAGTAGGAAGAAAGCCGGAGTGGGGCGAATGGGGAAGGCTGCTTGGTGCTGCCAAGACTGGGATCTGCCCGTCTGCAGGGCAAAGGCGTTCCGGGGGTCTCCTGGTGGGTTCAGCCCTCCAGGGGTCTCAGAAGAGCCCGAGAGAAGCACAAGCGGGGAGGAGCCCCTCTCCCTCTTTCCAGCAGAGTCCATCCAGAGGGCAGTGAAGGAAACCTGCCAGGCTCCAGGCAGCCTTCCTGAGATCCACCTCCGGAGACTCTCGGCCGTCCAGGGCTGCCCCAAAGGGGCTTCTTCCAACGGCAACCGGAGTTTCCTGGTGTTTCCTTGAAGACGTTTCGCTCCTCATTCACGATGTGAAGAAGCTTCTTGGAGGAGGAGCGAAAACGTCTTCAAGGAAACACCAGGAAACTCCGGTTGCCTTTGGAAGAAGCCCCTCTGGGACTTCCTGAGACAGAGGAGGGCACTGCGAGGCGCCAGGTGGGACCTTCCGTGCCATCCAGGGATCCTGCTGCCCCACTTCCACCAGAGGATCCCAGGCACCCAGAGAGAGTCCGGGGCTGGGCCGCCCGCGTGGCCTCTCCCTCCGTGACGGATGCTGGGTTGATGTGGCCCAGCAAGGCCAGCAAGGCAGCTGCCAGGAGGGAGAGGGCAGGTTTCCCACTCCTCACCTGAAGCCTCTTCGGCACTTTCCTGACTGGCACACCTGGACTCGGAAGGGGCCCCTCCGAAGCGGCTGAGCAGTTCCTTTCAAAAGAAGGATTTGCCCCCTCTGCTATTTCCTTCCTTCCTTCCTTCCTTCCTTCCTTCCTTCCTTCCTTCCTTCCTTCCTTCCTTCCTTCCTTCCTTCCCTTTTTTTCCTTCCCTTCCTTCCTTCCTTCCTTCCTTCGTTCCTTCCCTTTCTTTCTTTCTTTCTTTCTTTCTTTCTTTCTTTCTTTCTTTCTTTCTTTCTTTCTTTCTTTCTTTCTTTCTTTCTTTCTTCTCTCTCTGTCTCTCTCTCTCTCTCTCTCTCTCTTTCCTCCCTCCATTCTCCCAGGGAGCCCCCAGGCCGAGCAGTGCCAGCCCCTTAGTCCCACCTCTTGGCCCAGGAGAGACCCCCGCTGGAGTGGCTCTGGCAGGGCGTGGGGCACGAGGGCCACCCCGTACCCAGGGTCTCCAACTCTCCTGCCCAGGATGAGGCCCAGAAGGAGCTCCTGCTGCATCCATGCCAGGTCCAAATCTGGGGACAAGATGAGGCCTCTGGGGCAGCGGTCTGGGGCCGGGCTGAAATCCTGGCCACACTCTGCAAGGGCTTCGCACAATGAGCACAAGCCAGATTAGGTGCTGGGCAGCCGACTTGCTCAGGCGACTTGCATGAACGCCAGTCCTTTGTTCTGGCAGAATCCAATTCTGCCAACATCTTTCCCTGACGCTGCGCCGGTTCCAGCCCTGGTGCTACCTGGGAACAGCCCCTGCGCTGCCCTCCCCCCCCCAGCAGGATGGCCAGACCCTCCCACCTGCCCTGAGGCAGCGGAGGAGGCTGGTCCCGCCCCAGCCTCGCTGCGGCCCTTCCCACCAACGCCTCCTCCTCCTCCTCCTCCTCCTCCTCCTCCTCCTCCTCCTCCTCCCGGTTTCCCAAGCAGGAGCCGCCTTTTAACTGTGGACACATTTCAGCCTCACCAGATCTGCTAATTATTGACAGTTGGCGAAGAGGAGATGTCACTCCCCCCTCCTGTTAAACTGCATCTAATTAGTAATTGCTGCTTCACTGTCATCGTGCGGCTGCTGCCGCAACACCACGGCTCTCTCGGCTCTCTCCTTGGCTCATTAACCTCTTGCTTCCCCAACGGCGCCTGCCAGCAAAGGGAGGCTCAGACAGATTGGCCAAGGGGAGCGGCTGCCCTGGTCGCAGAGCCAGAAGGAGGCCCGGGCCTGGGGCGGACCTTCGGCTGCTCTTCAGTCCCTGCAGGGGCGGCTTGGGGTGGTCCGGCCGGCCGGCCGGCTGCGGAGGGAGAGTTGCTCCCAACCTGCGCTGGGAAAGGGCTGCGCCAGGCAGCTCCTCGCAAGGAGAGGCTAGAACAGTGTTTCTCAACCTTGACCGTTTTAAGGCATGTGGACTTCAACTCCCAGAATTCCACAGCCAGCATTGCTGGCTGTGGAATTCTGGGAGTTGAAGTCCACATGCCTTAAAACGGTCAAGGTTGAGAAACACTGGGCTAGAATGTTTGGGGGACCGAGGGGCACCTGCTGACGCCCATAGAGAGGAGTACCACGAGGAGGAGGAGGAGGAGGGGGAGGAGGAGGAGTTTATATAAATTTAATAAATAAATAAATAAATAAATAAATATTCCTTGCTGGAAAAAAGCAGCAGGGCCAGCCAAGCCCCCCCTCCTTCGGGAAGGAGTTTGAAACCTGAAGTGGGCATCACGCAGGGCATCGCTGCTGACATGGAGGGGGGTGTTTCAAGGTCCCGGACCTGGCAATGCCTGCTGACTCGGAGGGTTTCCAACTCATCTCTCAGGCGCTGGGCGGGGGGGGGGGGGTACTAGGAGTTGCCCCCTGCAACTCCTGTGCCTTCCACCACCCCCACCCCCACTTGGCAGCATCTGGCTGGCCTTGCTGAGGGACCCAGCGCTAGGCTCCCGTTCAGCATCCCTGCTCTGTGCTGCCATCCCCTTCCCTGCCCCCTCCCAGACTTTCATCTGAAGCTCTGGCAAGCCAGAATCCCTTTGGATGGGGGGGGGCAGCCAAAGAATTTTAATCAATCAATCAGTTAGAAAGACTCCCTGGAGGGGGGCCGAAGGCGAGACTCAAAGGGGCGATGAAGCAGCCAGGGCAGGGGGCACAGCTGGGGAGGGGGCTTGGCAAGGGGGGCCAGGCGGAGGAAAGAGGGGCCTCTTTTGCAAGCCCACCACAAGGGCCCCCTTTTCTCCGGTCTCGGGGCCCCTCCGGGACACGCTGGGAAATGGGAGCCAGCCAGGAGGGGAAGGGGACAGCTCACCACAGGTCCACTTGCTGCAGGAGAATTCAACAATTCAATTTATTTAAAATAGTTAAAAGATAATTTAATTCTTGTCATTCGCGTGTCATTTTGTCTCTCTTTTGATATCCTTTCTTGAAGGATTCTGTTCCTCTATTTCTGTGATATTAGTGTAACTCTTGTCCCGTGGCAAGCTGTCCCGTGGCCAGTTGTGGCAGACCCCCCCCCAGGAAGGCCCCCCTACCCTTTCTGGCCCTCCTGCCCGGCACCGGGAGTGGTGGAGGCCTCGTCTCTGTTCACTCCAGACCCACTTGCCTTCCCAGGCAGGCAGGCAGGCAGGCGCCTCCACCCCCCCCACTGGTCCTCCCAGCCCTTGTCTCAGGAGCCCCGGGGGAAGGGGGCTCGGGGGTCCTGCAGGTGGGACTCCCTGGCAGGTGGCCTCCTCCATCCCTGCCTCAGGAGCCCAAGCCAAACGCCCCATTTCCTGCCCAGAAGGGCCACGCTCTTGGGGTGCCGGGCTCCCAGCCTCCGGGGTCCAGGGCTGCTGCTTGCCCCGGCCCCTTTGGAGGGCTTGCAAGGGGCCCTTTTCACTCCTCCCCCCCAGCCCCATTTCCTGCAGGGCAGAGCAAGCCAAAGCGGGGTCCCTGCCCCTGCCTGAGAGGGGCTCTTGCCTGCTCAGAGGGCTCCCCTCGGCTTATCCGGGTAGCCCATTAAAGTCCTTTGATCAATTAAAAGGCTGCTCTAATTAAAACGGCCCACCCCCACCCCAGCCCCGCTTTTCATGAAAGGGCTTCGGAAACTCCAGGTGGCCCATGGCAAAGCCAGCAGAGGGGCAGGGGGGGGGACGGGGGGGGAGCGGCGGCAGTCCTCTGAAGCTGCCCTTCCCTGATCTGAGGACACAAAGGAGGAAAAGATTTTTCCTGTCCAACTGTTGCCCAAACCGGGACTTTCACATGCAAATTCCGTGCCGGCTTCACCAATCCACAGACAGATTAAACCGAGGAGAGATTTAAACCACCACATTTTATTTACTTCTCAAATCTGCAGGCAGCACCGTTGCCCTCCCGCTATTTATTTACTAGTTATATTGGTTAAACCCTCCCTGCAGTGAGTTGTTATTTGCAATCAAACCCAGCACCCCATAAAGTGAAAGGGACGCCCCCCCAAACAGAGAACCACCTTCCAGTAAGGGCCACACCTGCCACGTTGAGACAAAACCAGCAAAACCTTGTAAACGGCTCAACAACTTTCTGGGGTGCCACGCACTCTCTGTCCCCCACCCCAAAGACTCCAAGCAGAGATCTGACCCGGGGGCTCCTGGAGGGTCCCAGGTGGTGGTGGGGGTCCCTTCCATTCACGGAAGCAGCCCTGGGTGCACTCCAAGCGGGATCCGCGGGTGAGTGAGCACCCTGCCCACGGAGGCACTGAGCTGGGGCTCTGGAGCAAGCGGGCTCAGGACATCCATGCCCCCCACTCAGGGGTGCCCCTGGCCCCTTCCACAAGAGCGCCCCCTTGCCCCCCCCAGGGGGGCGACCAGAACAAGCGTGTCACTGACCTCAGACATCTGGGGGAAGAGGCTGATGGCCATGGGCAGGGCGAGGCCGAAGGCGGCAAGGCACACGAGGCTTTGGACGGGGAGAAGCATCCGAGGTCGGGAGCGCAGGAAAGCCGTCCTGCAAGACAGACAGACGTCACCGTCAGAGAGAGAACCCCACAGGGACCCCCTTCTCTGCCCCACTCGCCTCCCAGCAGCCCTCTTTGGAGAGAAGACCCAGCAATTTAGCCCCGAGGAGCCTGCGATGGAGCAGAGTGGAAGCCATCCGCAGAAGTGAGCCTCTTTTGGGTGAGGGTCCGGCCCTTGTCACCCACCCTGGCCAGAACGCCCCGATTTCCCGTCCTGGCCGGCCAGCTAGTCTCTCTGTCTGTATCTCTCTCTCTCCTTCTGTTCCTCAAGGACCCACAAAGGGCGAAGCAGGAATCAGGACGAGATTCAGGACCGACACAGGAAGATTTTCTTTGCCGCCCAGCAAAACTTCGCGAGGGATGCGGTGATGGCTGCCACTCTGGACTCCTTCAAGAGGGGACGGTCAAGACAGCGAAGGCTCCAGTGACCCCCCACCCCTGACCCTGCCCTGGCTCTGAGGGGCCCTTGACAATTGCCCTCTTTGCGCCCAGAGGGTGAGGGCAGCATTGTCCACTGAGGACACCAGGCTCTTCTGCTGCCCACTCCCTGCCCGGGCAGCCCCTGTTTACCTGCCTTGCCCTCATCCCTGAGAGCTTCGGCAACGGGGTCATCGCCTCCCCAGTCGGGCAAGGCCTTGAGAGGCTGCCCTCGCAAAGAGGCCGCCGTGTCTAAGGGGACTGGACAAACCAGAGCCGTGGAGGCAGGGCAGAAGGACGCGGGCGGTCACCCCCACTCCGCATGCAGCTGGGCTTTTCTCTCTCATGAGGGGAGCCCCTCCCCTCCATCCCCACATCTGGTAAGGGTGACGGGCGTCCCTCGAAATTCCACCCGGCACCTCCGCAACCAAAGCTGGCAGCCCACTGGGGTCCGAGTGGATCACGCCCCAGCCCCTCTGGGCTGCTGCCCCTCTTCCCTTTTGGGATCTGCCGTCCCTTAATTACAGCCGCTGGGCCCCTCCGCATTTCTGCGGGGAGCAGAACCAATTTAGAGCGTTGCTGGTGAGGCTCCCAGGTGTGACTTCCACCCTGGGCGTTTTCAACTCGGACCAATTCAGTTCACAATGGCTGCGGCCTCCTAATTAGCAGGAGTTATGGCCTGATTTAAAGAAAAAGCCTTAATTATCACATGAAGTGCCACGTCTTAATTGGGACTCAGATCTCAGCATTTGTAAAGTTCAGGCTAAATGACTCACAATTAAGCGAGAGGGAGGCTCGCCCCCAGCCTTCAGATCCCTGCTCTTCAAATCGCAGCAAGGCCCAACCGCTGCCCGCTGCCCGCAAGGACGCCACCCTCATCCCGCACACCAGCCAGGGCGCGCCTTGCCCACCCCAGGCCTCTGCCCCCCACCTTCCCTGGCTTTCTCTGCCAGGCGGGGGCTAAGGAGCCGGTCAGCTTTGGACGGAGGCCGTGAGGTCACGGAGCCCCGAGTGGGAATTCACTGGCGGAAATCCGGTGGCAAGGGGGCCCCGGGAAGCGGAAGGACCCAGCGGCTCGGCAGGCCTCTCAGTGGGAAGGTCCAGGACAAAAGTCCGGGCTGGATTCTTCGGACTTTATGATGGAGCTATGGCTGTTTCCATCATCTGCGGAGATTCTCCATCGTCCGGGGTCCTGGTTGTCCCAAAGGGGCCTTTTCCAAAAGGCAACTGGACTTCGTTAGGTTTTTTTTCGTTGAAAAGGTTTCACTTCTCATCCAAGGAACTTCTGCCGTTCCGTTCGTCTTCAAAACTGATGAGAAGTGAAATGTTTTCAAGGGGAAAAAAACCCCAAGAAAGTCCAGTTGCCTTTTGGAAAAGGCCCGTTTGGATTGTTCTCCCTGCAGCCGAGATCGCCAAGCCCGGGTGAGGAGTCCCTGGGTGTCATCCACGTCCGTGATGCTTCCAGACGCTCAGCTGGAGCAAAATGAAAACCTCCGTCCTTCTGCGGGGCAGCTGGGCAGGGCCTGAATCTGATATCACGATTCTGATTGTCTTAGCCAGGGGTAGGCAACCGTGGCTCTTTTATGACTCGTGGACTTCAACTCCCAGAATTCCTGAGCCAGCTATGCTGAGGGGAAAGGGAGAGGTTTCCAAGCTGAGCTATGCTGGCTCAGGAATTCTGGGAGTTGAAGTCCACCAGTCATAAAAGAGCCAGGGTTGCCTACCCCTGGACTCTTAGCCATGATGAAGTCCTCTTCTGTGTTTCCAACCCGGCTGATACCCCACAAATATATCAACGGCAAGGAAAAGCGGAGCCCTCGGCCAGGCCTGGGGCCACCCCCCTCCCCAGGGCCAGGCCCTGCAGGACCTGGGGGCCGTCGGAGGGGGCAGCTTAGACTGAGCCTCTCCCAGTGGAGAAGACTCCAAATACCCCCTCCAGAATATCCCCCCTTTGAACAGTCAGCAGGAATCAGCTGGGCTAGAAAACAAATCCACTTGGGCACGCAGCTAGTCCTCAAGTGAGCCCAAAATTTCCATTGCTGAGCAAGACAGTGATTAAGTGGGTTTTGCCTCATTTTACGACCTTTCTTGCCAGAGTTGGGAAGTGAATTGGGCTTCCCCCCTTGACTTTGCTTGTCAGAAGGTCATAAAAGGGGATCCTGCGACCGTCATAAGTATGAATCAGATCAAGGCCAGCCCTCTCACTGCCCTGCAGCCCATCCTGGCTGGGGGCGGGGTGTCGGTGCTGGTCAGCCCACACTGTGCAGCCCCCTGGGGCTCTCCAAAGTTGGCTGCTTTAAGACTTGTGGACTTCAACTCCTAGAATTCCCCAGCCAGCTGGAATTCTGGGAGTTGAAGTCCACAAGTCTTAAAGTGGCCAAGTCTGGAGAGCCCTGCTTTGGAAACCTGGTTTGAAAAGGAGAACAACTGGCATCGGCCCTAATTTCCTTGGGGTTCCCAGAAAGCTTTAAAAAGGGCCCCCGATATATTCAATGAAAATTTGTTTTAGAAATGTTTTAATGAGCTTATACTGTAATAATATAAATAGAGAATGTAGTTAGTTTATTTGTAATTACTGTATATAACTTGGATGAAATGTTATATCAGTGAATGAATTGGTTTTAGAAAGACATTGACTTGATTATAATGTTTTTAAATAAATGGAGAGTTCATTAAGTTTAAGTTTAAATGTGTGAAGAAATATAGGTTTTTATAGATTAATTTTTTTCTTTATTGATTAGTGCAGTTGATGGTTAGACATAGTAATGAATGAATTCATCTGAAAATGTATTAATTTGATTATAATATTCCATATAGACAGAGAGGGAAATTTTTAAGAAATAATGCATATATATTTACTATGTTATGGTTTGTTTTTTTAAAAAAATTGATCACCATGTTTCCACATGGGTTCTTAAGCTGTGTTGGTGTAAAATGGAAAACTAATAAAAATTGTTTTGGAAAAAAAAAAAGGGGGGGGGGCTAATACTTGGAAGCCTGGAAAGAAGGGGGCAAGGCTGGGATGGGAGGCAGCGGACCCTAACCCCTCCAGCAAACAGAAACAGCCACAGTGGAAGTGGGGGTCTCCTGGACTGATGACCAGGAATTAGGGGACAGTATTAATTGTGAATACATATAGATGGCTTCTCTCTCTTTGGTCACTTGTAATCCTGGATGCAGGGTCAGGAAAGGACAGCCAGGACAACACCCAATGTCCTAACCCACCCAAGAACATACGATATCTTTAGGGAAACACCCAAATGGGAACATGTTTAGCTAATTCTGCCTTCTCCCTTCTTATCTTCGGTGTGCCAGACTTACTGGGTGCAATCTTTATCTTATGGGTGTCAGCTTTGCTGGATGGGCTGCTTATGTAATTATACAGAATAAATACGAGGATTTCTTGTCATTTGTTGCTCCTCTCATTTTAGAGGAGTCCGTCTCTATTCAGATGAATAAAAACGTAAAACTTAAAAGGCACTTTCTGGTTTCCTGTATTTCTTTAACCAGCAAAACCTCAGAACCTGCATATCAGGACCCCTTGTTGCCACCCTGAGTGGCCTCTGCCCCCTTGCCAAGAGAGACAGGGTGCCCTTCTTCACAGCAAGGGCCCCCGGGGACTGGTCTCCCCACAGAGCCCCCTCCTCTTGGAGACAGGGTCTCTCGGGCAGACAGGAAGCCCCTTCTAACAGCCCAAGGGGGGGGTCGGCAAGCCAGGGCCTCCACCCCCGAAGGGACTCGGAGAAAAAGATGGTGCAGACGGTACATCTGTGCTGCAGACACGGCGTGTCACTGAGCTCGAACGCGCACCTTCCCTCGAGTTTCAGCACATGGCTGATTAGCGGTTCACGTTCTGCATAATGCGGCAGCTGTCGCCGGCATCTTCGGAGGGTCTGCAACACCTTCCAGATGGAAGTTGCACTTGGGACGCCCAGGCCTTCTCGGGCTTGGTGCCGGCAAGGGTCTCGGAGGTGGAGACGGAGGCGCTGAGCGGGAGACGGCCGGGGGGGGGCTCAGGGCAGGCCCTGGAGCTGGCAGAATCCGGGTGGGGCACGAAGGGCCGTGTTTATAGTCAACAATGCTGCCATCGATGTGTCTGGTCAGAGCCACGAAAGGGGAAATGAGGGGTGCTGGGCGCTCTCCGCACTGGGTTGCTTTCTTGCAGCCGTTTCATTGTACAAACAGGCCACAGCATCACTGCTACAAGGGGAAGAGGGCTTGGGAGAAGGAGGAGGAGGAGGAGGAGGAGGAGGAGGAGGAGGAGGAGGAGGAGGGGAAGGAAGTGGGTGGAAAACAATACCCAAATCCAAGTAACTACCAAGGAGAAAACCACATCCCCACCAATACTGGCAGGGCAAACTACTGTATATAAACAGGGAGCAAATCCCACACTCGCTTGCACCGGTGATGTTAACCAGTAAGGTAATGAAACGTCTGCAAAAAAGCCAAGCTCAGAGGGGCACCAAAAGACGCCCCCAGTTCAACCCTGAGCCCCTCTATTGTTCCTGCTACGTGGTGCATTTCCCAGACACGCGTGGTGGCCCTTCCGTCTCCTAGTTTTACGGTTCTACCTCTACTTTATAGGTCGCCCAGAGTTGAGTAGCTTCTAAATGTAATAAGTAAATACACAGAAATTAAGGAGCTCTTCATCAATTATGCAGATGACATAAAAGCGGATGACGGAACGAGACGGCCACCCGAGTGGCTGGAAGTTTCTCTGCCATGTGATCCCCTTTCCGTTTTCATTGTGAGACACGGGAGATTGTGCTACAAATGGGGAGACGTCAGGAGAAGCGTCCCTCCTTCAGAAGCCTGGCAGGTCCCCGTGCACTCATTATGTGGAAAATTACACCCCAGAGCCTCCCGTCCCCTCTGCCAGCCTGGGAGGCCTTGACTCCCCTCCCTGCTCCTCCAGCCCCATAGGGAGACCCCCCCCTCCCCGGGGCCACCTGCGCCCCACTTACTTCTCAAGGAGAGACATGATGATGGGAGGCAGAACCAGGATCGGCATCGGCAGGACCACTCTGGTGAGCGCCGTCTCCAGGAGGGCCTGGGGAAACAGGGGGCAATCGCTTAAAGGTTCGTCGCAGGCCCTCCTGGCAGAAACGGTGGGGTGGGGAGTGGGCCTCTCTCTCACCCACCACCAGGGAGAGCCCTGAGGGGTTTTTCCAGCTGTGCTGGGTCGGTCTCAGCCCATTTGGGCATCCCACTGGGGCAGGGAGCCACCGGCTCTGGAGGGCCCTGGCAGGTGGCCGCCAAAGGGACCATTTGGAGGTCACAAGGAGGAATACTCCGAGAATGTTGCGGTTGTGCAAATGGGCCTTCTGCAGGCTGTGCCCACCCTGGTGCGTTCGGCATGTCTTGACGGGCACCTCCTGGCCTACCTGGAAGAGGGCTGCTGAAAGGATGCAACTGAGGAGGACCCCGATCTCTGACACCCCTCCCCCCATCGCTCTTGATGCCAGCCCTACAGTTTGCAAAGGTGCCCTCAAAGTGCCCGCCCACACCCACCTGAGCAGCTCAGTCCAGGATCTTCTGGGCTGCCATGGGAGGTGCTTGTGGGCTGCCCCAGAGCCTGGTCCTGTGGGTCATCTGTCTGCCCAGGTGGGTTTGGTGAGGCTCAGCCTCTCCCAGATTGGGAAGAGACCCCCATCCAGGTCTCCCACGCCTGCCCCTCCCCGCTCTTTGCAAAGTGCCCCCCCTCCACGTCCTGGAGGGGGCAGCAACTGAGGGGGCAGCCCCTCCCCCGGTGCACAGTGTGACTGCTGCAGAGCAATGCTTAGATCTTCTGGGTGGGGCTGGGGGTCCAAAATAAAAAGCAGTATAAAAATGTTTTGAGCGAGGGGGCTGCAGGGGGCAGGCTTGACCCTGCCCCGGGGTCTCTAACTTCCCAAAGGGCGGGGGTCTCCAGCTCAGAGGGGCTCTGCCAGCTGAACAGGCGTCCTCTTTTGGGCGGTGTGAAATACAACAGTGACAGAGTCGTGCCTATCAGTGACACAATATGTGAGGCTTTGTGTAGGTTATCTTGGCAAAAAGCTGCCCAGAAACAGAAAGGCCCAGAGTGTCTGCAGATGGTAGGGCTGAAGGAAGAGGCGGGGGGGGGGGGGGGGGGG
>NW_015388601.1:87743-96239 GCF_001527695.2 Protobothrops mucrosquamatus
GGGGGGGGAGGAGGAGAACCAGGCAGGTGTGGGTGGGTGTCAGGAAACATCTGGAGCATCTTCCCACAGACACAGCTGGTGATCGCTAATTAATTCCAGTCAGGGAAGTTAGAATTTCTCCTATCTCCCTCCCTGTTTGCCACCCCACAATTGGGCACCCGGACCCTTCCCTCTCGGGAGGGGGGGCAACTGTGGAGGGAGGCAAAACGCCTCCTGCTCTTCTGGACCCCAGATAATGCCAGGGCCTTTTCCACCCCTCTGCTGGCAGGGCAGAGTGTGGGGGTTGGGGGTGTGGAGACCCCCCAAAAGCCTTGACCAGCAGCAGAATGCCCCCTCCCCATAGCACAGGCCCTCCTCTGCTAGGAGCAGAAATTCTCAGAGGGGCGAAGGGGGTGGGCATCTTTCCTCTCTCCCTGCGCAGCCTGGCCTCTGCACGCCCATCTTGGTGGGACCCCCAACCCCCCCTGCCCCTGGTGAAAGAGGCCAGCCGGGACCCCCGAGAGGCACATACGTGTCTGGCAGCGATCCGGGACGATCCAACCACGTTCCCTTCCGCATCCAGGACGTTGATCCCTTCCTCCAGTTCTGTGTGCCTCATCAGAACCACGTTGCAGATGTTGGCACTTGCTAGGTGGGGGGCAAGGAGAGAGGAAGAGCTGAAAAGCCATGCTGGAAGGAGGGGGGAGCCCTCTGCCCCACGGCTGCTGATCCCAGAGAAAAGGGTGGCGATAGCAGAATTTGAACTGGGGCTTTCTGATTCCTTCCCCCCCCCTCCGGACCTGGGTGAAATTGCATCTATTGGGGTAGGGGATAGTGTCATAGCTTGGCTAAGCCACCCCCCCAGCCAGCCCCATCTGAAAGCACTTCCTGCAGCCCCAAAGTCTCCCTGGAGTCATTGCCCCCACCCCATGCCACTCTCTTCCCTCCCAGACCACCGGATGCCCACAGGTGCTCCGGCAGAGTTTTCCTTCCAGAATTGCTGTCCACCCCTCCCCCTCGGTGCCTCTCCTCCCCCAGAGTATCTTGGGCACCCCCAGGGTCCCCCCCCCAAACCAAGCTGAGGCTGTCCCCAAAGCAGCAGAGAGGAAGCAGCCCAGAGAAGCTCCGGGCACAGCCATGCCTGGGGGGGCTGGCTCCATTCCTGCCCTCCTGCCCCATAAGGTGAGTCTGGGAGACCCCAGTCCGGAAGCCCAAGGGCTGGACTGCCTTGAGTGACCCTTGCAAATCCCAGGGTGGGGGTCTCCAGGGTACAGCAGCCCCCTGTGAGTCAGGGGAATGTCTTATCCTGCTATACCTCCTGCCCAGCCCAGGGGATATCCGCCCCTCCCAAGACTGGACACCCTCCAACCTGGCTGAAGTCTGGCTCCAGAGCCCCCCCAGGACCCCAGCAGCAGCAGCCTCTGGGAGAGGGCGGGGGGGGGGTCTCACCTACGGCAGGGAATGGCACGAATCTCTGGATCAGGAGCCGGGTGGCTGGCGTAAACTGGTTGGCTCTCTGGATGAGAACGTTAAGGCCCACCTGCAGGGGAAGCAAGCCGAGGGAGGTTAGGGGGCTGAGCCCCTCACCTGCTGGGCGCCCAAGAGAGGGATTCTTCCCGCTTCCCCCCCCTCCCCCCAAATTCCCTCTGCTAAATGCTCAACTGAAGACTGACCCTTCCTGGAAATCTGAACGTGGCAGGTCGCTGAAGCCCCCACAAACCATGAAGAGCAAAAGGCTCTCGTGAGGTTCAGCCGTGCGACACCGCACCACGTTTAAAGGGGAAACCACAACGTACCCACGGTCCACGTGGCATTTGCTCTTCCCAAAGGGGCCCACTTGGCCTATCAGAGCATGTGGGGCAGCAGTCAGGCCAAGGGAGACCTTTAATTCTACCCACCCCCGCAAGGTCAGAGGCAGGAAAGCAGGCAAGGGGACCCGAAGCCCATCATCCACTTCCTTTCCCAAGGAGGCGGCTGAGGGCTTCCGCCAGAGAGCCGCAGAACCAAGACGGAGGCTGCTTCTCCTTGCTGCCTGGCCGGCCTCAAGGCTGAGTGCGGTTCCCTCGCGGTGTTAAGTGGTCAGCGAAGGCAGGCCGGCGGGGGTCCCCGCTCCACGGCAGATGCCGGTGGGGGATTCGCAGACTATCAACGCATCTGCAGCAACTCCTGACAGACAATTATCAAGGTGGGCCGAAGGAGGGAGGAAGCCGCAGGGCGCCATCACCAGTGAAGTGGTGTTGCTGAGAGGTGGGGCGGGGCGGGGGGGCAGTGGGGAAGGAGGGGAAAGGAGAGCCGGGCAGGGGGGCTGGGCCAAGCAGCCGCCTTCCTGGCACAGAAGAGGTGGGCAGAGCCCCGGGGGCTCCTTGGCGGCATCTCTGAGGTCAGCCGACTGCCGAGGGGTGAGGAATTCTGGAGTTTTGTCCAGGGGTCCTCAAGTCGCCACTGTTGAACGGTCGCTAAATGAATGGTTGTACGGCAGGGAGTGCCCATGTTCAGATCTGTCCTTGAAGTCCCTGTATGTCTGTTGACCTTTGCTCTCCCTCAAGAGGGGCAGACTCCCCCCATTCCTCCCTCCTCCAAGACCGAGCCTGCTCATTGGTTGAAACTGTGGAGCAGGGAGGGACTCTCTTGGGCCCGCCTCCACCTCTGTGGGGCAACCCAGGGGTCTCCCCGAAGACCCTGCCTGGCAAAGCCTTCCTCCCCACAGATCCTGGGTGCACAACCCCCCCCCCCGTGGGGACCCTCACTCCACAGGCTTCGGGGGGGAATCTTCTTGTGGCCAGGAAGCTGCCCCCCCCCGGGCCTAAGTAAGAGAGGGGCTTCTGGCTCCCCCTCCCAAGAGAAAAAGCCTTAAAGGGCCACTCACCGCGATGGAGACGGCACTGACCACGGCCCCCAGGTAGCCCTGGATGAACTTGAAGGTCGGAGACGGCTGGGAAGGAGGAGGAAGAGGAGGCAGCAGCTGAGTTCACAAGTAGGAAACGAGGGGGGGGGGGACAAAAGAAGGCCTGAAAGGAAATGGGGGGGCGCTCCTGGGATGTGCAGGGCCTCCAAAAGTACGTGGGAGATGCTTGGGCCCCGCAGGGTGGCTCAGGGGCAGAGAAGGGACAAGCGAGCCCTGCCCCAGCCCTTTGTTTGTAGCCCCCGAGACCCCCCCTCAATACAGCCCCTTCATGTCCCCCTCAAAGCCCAGCTGTCAACGCTGCTAACATCGGACGTTCTTGCTTTGACAACAGATGGAAATGCAGCCGTTTTCTCTATTGCTTTTAGAATTAGTTGATGCTGGGAGGGGGAATAGGGAGGAGAGTCCAGCTAGTCATAGCAATAATAACTCAGCCATGGGAACCCAAGGTCATTGGGCCCAGAGCTGATAGAGTTTTGGTGGGCTGGAGAGCTGGGGAGAAAGCCCCATGCTTCAAACTAATTGGGGAATGTGATTTATGACAGTTTATTGGAGGAGGGAATTGCACTTTGTTACTTTGAATCCAGGGGAGGGGAATTCAGTTTTTGGCTTTAACTATGTAGTGCCCATACTTTGTTTCTCGAATGAAAGATTCTTTAAGGTAAACAATGCCTCAAAGTTCCTTTGAAGAGTTCCATCTGTCGGAACCATGACAGACCATCATAGAAACGGGCTTTTTTCTGCTGGTGCTGTGCAAGAGCTCTGAAGGAGCTGCGGGCCTTGTCCCCCATTTCCCCCAAGAACGAAAGCAGCCCACCCCAAAAAGATTGGGGGGCGGGCTCTGAACACCTGGAAAGCCGAGCCTGCTGGCGAAGCCCAACCACCCTGGGAGGCTGAGGGCCCAGCGACAGGGCTGTCTGGAGGGCTGATGCCAGAGGTCCTGATCCCTGGGCATGCAGCCAGGCGCTCTGGGGCCAGAGGGCTGGGTGGGGCAGGGGTGGCCGGCTGCTTCCACAAGCCAAGGGGTGGGTTCCAGAACCGGCTCTAAGAGCTGGTTGGTGGGCCCCTTGGAGGAGAAGCGGGGTGGTCCCTTTTGGGCAGCGCAGCTGGCAATGGGGCAGGAGGCCCTGACCTTCCTGAGGGATGGGCAGATGCTGTGCCCAGCCCCAAAGGATGGCAGAGGGGCCGGGCGAGACCTGGCATCTGGACCTCGGGCCAGGGGGTGATGGGCTGACCAGTCCCAGCCCCTGGAGCTCTCCCCGCACCCCAGGAGGATGGTCTGGGCTGGGGGAATCAAGCTGGAGGGGCCCCCCGGGCTCTCGTGTGGAGCCCCCCCTCACCTTGGTAGCGTTCCGGTTTGCATAGTTGACACAGGCATTGTGGCTCTGATTCAACCACTAAAGAGAAGAGAAACAGGGGCAACGCTGGTTAAAGGCCGCGGGCAAGAGGGTGGGCACAAGCGAGAGACGGCTGGGCCGGGGGCAGAACCGCCAGAGAGAAAGGAGCCGGATGAGCGGCTGAAGCAGCCCTGCCGGGGGAGCCTCTGGCTGGCACGGAAAGCCTTCGGTCGTCCAGTCCAGGGGTTTGCGGCTCTGCGTATCTGCAACAGAAGAGCTCCCCCCTCCCGAGATACCAGTGCCCAAGGGCTCACCTCTCTCTCCCTGGCCACTCACTCACTCACTCACACACACGCACGCACACTCACACACACGCACGCACGCAGGCATGCCCCATGCCCAACTACCCCCCCCCCGGCCTTTCTGCTTTCCCAGATCAAATTGGGTCCTGGCATCAGCCCCTCCCCGACTGGCTCTGGGCACAGAGGCTAAGCAGGGGGGGCTCCGAGGGGGGCTGGCAGATGCTGCCGGGAAAAGAACCCCTGCCAGGGGCTGGGGAGCCCAGGTGCCCCCTCCCCCCCATCTGATCGGGCCAGGGAAGGGGCACAGACAGGCGTTTGCCCAAGCCAGTTGTGGGGGGGAGGGCCCCCCAGGGGAGCAGCCTGCCCACTCTGGCCCTGGGCTGCCAAGGGAGGGGGCCCTGGAGAGAGAGACCCCCGAGCTTTGGGCTCGGATTCTGAGCTTGGAGGATCGAAAGGAGGCGAGGAGGCAGCAAACTCTGGGGCGGACCCTCTCCCCTCTCCCAGGGGGCACCTGCCGCCCGGCCCCCTGGGTGCTGCAATCCCCCCCCCCGCTCCCTGCAGAGAGCAGCTGGAGAGCAGGCGGGGTGCTTCTGCAGGGAGGGGGTGCTGTGGGGAGGGGAGCGTTCTGCCACTGACCTAGGACTGGGACCGCCCCCCCCACAGCCTGTTCCAAGGAGGTCGATCCTGGGGGGCTCCCCCAGGCCTACCTGGACAAGAGACCTGCCGAGGCCTCTTCCTGCAAAGTGGGTGCTCTACCACTACCCTGTGGGGGGGGCTGAGTTGGGGGGAACACGCCAGCCCCCAGGGACTGCCCTGGGCCGGCTCCACCTTGGCTCATGCTGTCTGCCAAGGGAGACAATTTAGTGACCTCCTCCAGGCCTCTGACCTCCCCTCCTCTGGGGCCACAGGACCCCCATCCCTCCCTCCGTGACGGCCTTGGAAGGAGGATGGGGCCCTGCTTGCTGCCTTCCTCCTGCAGCCCTTCCCAGGGTACCTGCGGCTCCAGCTGTGGCAGGACAGCCCCCCCGGATGGGGGGGCAGTGTGTGTGTGTGTGTGTTGTGTGTCCCTGAGCAGCCTGGCACTATGAGCTGAGCTGCCCTGGGTGCTTACCTCCACCGGCCCTGCCTGCCCTTCTACTAAGGCGGCTCTGCGGGGGCTGCTCTGTCCCTCTCCAGCTGCTGGGAAAGGAGGCCAAGCTGAGAGCAGGGAAGAGAAGAGAGAGAGAAGGAGGGAAAGGAGTCAGAGAAGCAGGGAGGGAGGGAAGGAAGGGGGCAGGAAAGGCGAGGGGGGAGGAAGGACAGTGGCGAGAAAGGCAGGGCAGCCTGTGCCAGGCAGGAGAAGGTCTGGGGGGGGGAGTGGGGAGGCAAAGCCCCCCCCTCTCCCGGGCAAAACAGCTTTCCAGACCTCTTGCAGAAAGCGCCAAGTGAGAGGAGGATTTATCCTGAGTTAGCCACCTTTACCTCGGCCTGAATGCCAGGCACCCTGACCTGCCACCTGGAAAGAATCCTCTCTTTCACAATACAAGCACACACACACACACACACACACACACAAATTCAGGTCTGGCTTTGCACAGGTTCTTCTGCCTTTCCAAGCTGCTGAGAACGCAAAACCGGCCATTTTCTGGGGTTTCTTTTTCTGCGGGTCCGGTGGGCTCTCCAGACACGGCCACACGTTTCGGGCACGTCCTCACAAGCACAAATGAGGGGAACAGCTTGCTTTTTAGGAGGACGACAAACACTCTTAATTGGCCTAGCCCTGTCGGGGGTTCGAACACAGGCCAGCTTCAGTCTGTGTGTCTCATCCGGAAGAGCCATGGGACCCTTTCAGCTGGCAATTGGGGGGGGGGTGTCCTTCAGTTTGGTCCAGGACTTTCCCCACCCCGTCCCCGTAGCTGGAGGACTGGGGAGCATCCAAGGCAGCCCCCTCCCTTTGGACCCCTGCCCAGGAAGGCCTGGCGTGCTGTAGCTGGGGGGGAACCCTGCAGAACGGATGAGGGCCGGGGAGGGAAGACAATGGATATAGGAGGATGGAGGGAGGGATAGATAAGGAGGAGAGGGGAGGGCTCAGCCAGGGATGGACCCAGAAGGGCAGCAAGCATTTATGAGCAATGACAGCTACCCCAGGTCCCTTTGTGGAATGAGAAGGGTGGCACAAAAGATGAACAAATGAATGAACGGATGAATGAACGAATGGCCTGAGCAGCAGATTACTGCTTGAAACACACAGGTGGCAACGATGGGCACACAGTCCTTACCTGCCAGAAGATGGTGGAGGCCAGAGTCTGGTTTGGCAGCAGGAGACCCACAACCTGTGGGGGGAAAGGGGAGGTTTCAGAAAGAGGAAGGCGCAAACGCCAGGCAGGCCGAGCCTCTCCGGAGGACCCGAAAGGTTCCTTGGGCATAAAACGGAGGTGGGCGACCACCGACGGGGGAGAAGCCTCACCCCTGGGCACACCTGCCACCTGCAGAAAGGGAGGGGCTGTTTCAGCACCCATCCAGCCGGGCTGATGCTGAGGGTCCCCAGGCACAGCCCCTCCCCGGACCCTGACTTTGGCCCACATAAAGTGGCCAAACCGTTGCTCCCGGTGCCCCCTTCTGCGGGCCATTGCTCCCCAGACTTTTTTGGGGGGGATGCAGAGGGCCTCTGCCCACCTGGGGGAGGCTGCCTGCGTGGTCAAGGGGGCCAGGCCGGCAGGGATGAGGGACTTCACCCTGCAAGCCTGCGTCGATCTGCAGAGCACACAGGGGGGCCTCGACTTATAAACTATTCGTTTAGCAACCCTTCAGCTACAGTCGCTCTGAAAATTATTCACCAGGGTTCTTGCACTTACAACCGTCGCAGCATCCCCTTGATCACACGGTCAAAATTTGGGCACTCGGCATCCAGCACGTATTTACCAGGGTCGCGGTGCCCCACGGTCACCCAGTGGCCACCCGGGGCTTGATCCGCCGGCTTCCGGCCAGCCAAGTCAAGGGGGGGGGAGCCAGGTTCATTTAGCAATTTTGAAAGTTGCCTCACTCACTAACAACCATGGCAAAAAAGGTCATAAAACTGCCTTGCTTAACACGGAAAATCTGGTCCCAATTGTGGTCGTAATATCCGTGCTCTAGATCGTTTTCCTCGAGTGGCGGGTGGATCCTGGAGGGGGGGGAGGCGGGGAATGGCTGCAAATGAGTGAGAGGGAGCTGCGCACCCGCCCGCAATGGGGGGGACACGCGGGCGAGGGGCTGCCTGCCCGTCTGCCTGCAAGAGGCACGTGGAGCGTAATTCCTCCATCTGGGCCGGAATCTGCCAAGAACCTACGGCTTCCTTTCCCGTTCCTGGCGGAGAGGAAGACGACAATAAACGAAACCCCAGAGGCGGATTCACTGCGGATCTGCACCCGCAAAGAGACGGAGAAAGTGTTCTCGGGACTCGGGAAAGGCAGCCATTCAAAGCCCCCCCACCCCACAGCCCCATTCGCGGCTCCCACCGGAGACAAAGACTCAGTTCCTGGTTTGAGGCACACATTGATTGCTTGGCTTCAGATGGCCTCCTGCCCTCTGGATGAGGCAGGCAGAAATTCAACCAGTGTGGCTTTCTGCATTGCAGACACGTTGTGTGGGCCACACATAAGTGGGACCCAGGCCTGAATGGACCAGCATTCCCACCCTGCTTTGGCAAATGCCTTGGCCAGCAATGATGGGAGGTGCCAGGTGGGCATGGCGGGTTGGGCTCTAAAGCACCCAGGACGCTGCAGCTCTGGAGCAGCCAGGCCCGTCTGCTGGGGCTGCCCTTGAAGGCCAGAACCCAGGGGGCTTCTGAGGGGGCGGGGGTCAGCTGATTCCAGAAGCCTGGACCGTCTTAGCTTCAACTACAGCCCCAGAAAGGGAAGGAGGAGGGAGGGAAGGAGGAGGAGGAAGAAGGGAAGGGGAGGAGGAAGAAAAAAGGACGGAAGGAAGGAAGGAAGGGGAGGGGAGGGGGGGAAGGAAG
>NW_015388601.1:96554-132155 GCF_001527695.2 Protobothrops mucrosquamatus
AAGGAAGGAAGGAAGGAAGGAAGGAAGGAAGGAAGGAAGGATAGGGGGATCCCAGCCTCCACCCACCCTCAAAACACCCCCTCCTTCCTTCCTTCCCAGCATGCTCAGCTGAAGACTCAGACGGGGATTGAGAGAGCTGCCAATTATGTCACTACATTTCACAGATCAATTGGCATAAATGTTAAAATTAAAATGTAACATTTGAAAATCATTTTTTTTTTTTTGCTTTATGACAAGGGGTTCCAGTTTATCATTTACAGCTTGCGCACGGAGCTCCGCTGACAGCTCTCAGCTCCTCTGACAGGTCTGGATTTGGGCCGATTCTGGTGTCAACCTGATCGCTAACTCAAATTTGTGTTTAACTTTTTGCAAAGTTAATTACAGATTACCACCCAAATGTTAAACATAAATAAGGACACCTTTCCCCTCTTTGCGCTGGGAACCCTGCCATGCCTTCCTTCAAGAGATCATTACTGCCAGGCCCATATGTCTCCGGCAATGTGGCCAGAACGAAGAGCTGGAGGGACAGGCAGCCCCCCGGGGGGAGGATGGCGGCGACGGCGGCAACGGGGGGCCTATGCTTCCCCCGGAAGGAGGCGAGGGGCTGGAGCCGCTGCGGACCCGGACACGCACAGGGCTGCCCCAAGCAGACGTCTGCCCATTGGCGTGGCCTGCTCCCTTAAAAAGTCCCGGAGCCCCAGAAAATGGCAGCCAGGCATGGCTCGATTCCACCTCTCTGACTGCAGGTCTCCTCTTCCGTCCCCGTCCCAGAGGCTGCCTCCGCTCGCTGAGCTGGCTGTCCCGTTTCCTGGTCCTTCACCCCCCTGCCAGCAGCAGCCATGCCGGGCGGAGGCCGAGGGCAGCCCGCCCACTTCAGCCGGGCGCCAGGGTCCCAGAGAGGAAAGGGGTCTTTGGGGCCGATGCTCCACAAGCAGCCTAGTAAGGCAGCGGCAAGCAGTCAGGTGCCTCCCGGGGGCTTCTTGGCGCCTAAGGACCCTGTCAGGAACGTCCCGACTGAGCCAGAGAACCGGGAGTCAAAGCTAAAAAGGGCATTTCTTGCTAAGCAGAAGAAAGGTGCGAGGCTTTCACACTTACAATAGGCGTGCCAAAAGGAATGTAACCTAAGGGAAAAAGAAAGGCATTGTTTGAGACCCAGATGCTCCCCCCCCCCTTCAAGCAGAGCTCTGGATGTGGGTTGCACGAACTCAGGTGAACACTGGAGGGCAGCACAGAGAAGTCGCGTCTCTGCCATCTAGTGGCCGGCCATAGTTTTGCAGCCCAGATTCTCAAATGGGTGTAAACCAGGGGTAGGCAACCTTGGCTCTTTTACGACTCGTGGACTTCAACTCCCAGAATTCCTGAGCCAGCTATGAATTCTGGGAGTTGAAGTCCACGAGTCATAAAAGAGCCAAGGTTGCCTACCCCTGGTGTAAACCAAGACTTGCAGAAGGCCCATGAGGCATCCTGGGAGGTGTAGCCTGAATGCATCTAGAACCTGTTGGGTCAGGGAACGATGGCCAGTGTAACTATTTCCTTAGTGAACCTAGGTGGCCTTTCCTTTCTCCCACGAGACAAACAACAGAATAACCGGGTTTCACTTCGGGGCACACAAGGGCAGAGTATGAATTTATAGGCACAGGACACCTGAGTTGAGGAAGGTCACGTGGGCTCATTAACCTGCTGCCAATCTAGGTCACCTATGGGGATGAGAATCCAGGGTTGGGTGCAACTCCTGTGGCCACTCAGGGCAGGAGGCCAATTTCAAATCTTTTGGGCAGATGGCTCTCTCTCTGGTGGAACATCTGGGACCCCTCAAGCCTTAGGGCAGAGGTCCCCAATCTTTGAAGCACCAGGGACCGGTTCAAGGTTTTCCCGTAGACCGGAGGGGGCGTGGTTTCATGTACTGCCTGCATCCCGCGGATGGGGCTTTGCTTGTTTGCGCGGCCCATTTTCTGGCATGCCGTGGACAGGTGCCGGTCCACAGCCCGGGGGTTGGGGACTCCTGCCTTAGGGTGACCGATCTCATCATCCTCTCCCTCTTTTAACTATCTGATGGTTTACAATGAGATGGAGGCAAGGGAGGTGATGGGGCCCTCGGCTGCTGGGATCAGGCCGGACCTTTCCACCGAAACCGAGGGAGAATTTCTCCCGCTGAGCTGGAGACGGGCCATGGAGTGGCTGAAGGAGGCACTGACCACACACAGAAGCACCAAGGTTTGGAGAAGGCGAGCACCCCGAAGCCCAGCAAATCTCCACAGGGCCATACCTGACATTCGGAAAGGCATGAAAATGGTCTGGTTCGTGTCCGGGTGGATGATGGCCTAGAAAAGCAGGAGAGGCAGTGAAATTGGAGGCCGCTACCCCAGAATCTGCCACCCTCCCAAGTAGGCCAGGCAGGAAACGCCCCCCAGGTGAGCTAATTCTGTTTTATTATAAGGCTGCAGTCAGCAGGTCTCCTTGTAAATGTGAAGGTACAAACCTCCCACTGTCACTTTTTCAGCCTGAGCAGCTCTGGCAGATCCTTTCCAAGTTTCTCTCTCCATCCCTTCTTCCTCAGTTGCATCTCCTTCCCCTCTGCCCTGACCACTCCCTGGACAGCACCCCCCCCACCCTTTCTGAGCTCCTTCCCATACAAAAGTCTGTTTCTTGGAGTGTGTGTGTAGGGGGGGAGATCAAAATCACACACACCCACACCAGCCATCCAGGCTGAAGTCAAGCTATTTGGGGAGGAGGTGGAGGAAGAAAAGTCTTCCTCATCCTCAAAGGAATGTGGAGGAATCTGAACTCCGAATCCCATCTTTTCCCAACCCAGGCTCTGGAAGGGCTGCCCCCCCAAGTCCTTGAAATAATGATAATGATAATGATAATGATAATGATGATGATGATGATGATGATGATGATAATAATAATAATAATAATAATAATAATAATAATAATAATTAATAAACCCTTTATTATCAAAGTATAACATGTATACAGTGAAATTGGCTGAGCCTCCCTTGGAAGACCAGGAGTCCCTGGGGGAAAAGACTCTCTCCCACTGTGCCCAGGATGGCTACTCGGGGACCCCCATGGTCACAAGGGCGCCCCACCTTCCCTGTCAGGGCCAAGGGCAGCCCCAGCAGAAGCATTCTCCATTCCCCAGGAGGGAGCAGGTTACCTGTTTTATTTTCTGTGCTCTCCAAAGCTGGAAAAGCAAAAGACAGGATTAAAGTCGCTGGTTCAAATATGCAGGCCGAAAGTGACAAGGGAGACCCTTACCCAAAAGGCAGCAAGGAGGCGAGCAGGAGGTCAGATTCATTTTTCCGGGGTCAGCTCTGGGGGGACACCCACCTCATCCCATAACCCACTGCAGGGGAGGGGGGGTTGACTAACCCTGCCCTACAACGGGACCCGGAGAGATGCTTGTAGTGGGGCCCATGTGTGCTGCAGCTGGTCAGGTGGGGCTGTGGCCACTTTGCCCCCCTCTTGGGGCAAGGAAGAGTCTCTTCCTCCCCTAGGCCAGGGGTAGTCAACCTTGGCTCTTTTATGACTGGTGGACTTCAACTCCCAGAATTCCTGAGCCAGCCATGCTGAGGGGAAAGGAGAAGGTTCCAAGCTGAGCCATGCTGGCTCAGGAATTCTGGGAGTTGAAGTCCACGAGTCATAAAAGAGCCAAGGTTGCCTACCTCTGGCCTAGGCCTAGGCCCCTTCGTGACTGGTGGGCTTAACCTCCCAGAATTCCTGAGCCAGCATGGCTCAGCTTGGAAACTCTTCCTTTCCCCTCAGCATGGCTGGCTCGGGAATTCTGGGAGTTGAAGTCCACCAGTCATAAAAGAGCCAAGGTTGACTACCCCTGGCCTAGGCCAGTCAAGTCAGAATCCCAGGTCCTTAGGAAAAGAGCTGCCCAGGCCTCTCCAGCCCCGTCCTAGAAGGACCACGGGGTTCAAGGAGACGGTTTTTGACATCCCTCTTGGGTCCGGCCCTGTCAGCAGCCGAAGGCCTTTATGCAGCCCATTAAAAAAGTGTTTCCAAAATCAGAGGCGCCTCAGTGGCTCCCGCTGGACATCTGGGCACTTCTGTGGCCGAGACGTGAAGGCATCTCAGTCGACATCTTGAGAAGACCATTTCTCGTCTCTCTCAGGTTAGCCCCCTATTTGCCACACAGAAATGAGTCTGGGGTGCCATAGCCAGGGAAATAATCGAATAAAAGAAGGGAAAGGGCGTCACACACAAGGAGGACTTCCGTATGAGAATCTCACCAACGACCCAAGGATCCGAACTGAAATAGCTCTTTTGTGGTTCAGAGTCTGATCAGGTAAACAAGGGGATATGCAGCGCTTTCAGCTTCCTATAAGCTCTTCTCTTATGGTTTCCACACAAAAACCTCTGGTTTTTGACCACATCTACAAAATTTAATGGAACTGCAGTTCAATTCGTACCATATTCAGCTGGCTGACAAGCGCTCCCCCACCCGGTGCCTTCTTCCCAATGCGCTCGGCCAATTCATCGTCCCAGCCAGTACGGCACATCTGGAGACACCAGGGTGGCCGAGGCTTAGCAGACCACTTGCTTGCCCGTCGTCCTTCATCCTCCGGGCAAGAGATGGCTAATGGGAGGGACCCTCTGGATGACCCCCCCCCCCAGTCTCCTCTTTCCCATCAGCCTTTTTCTTCTCACAACAACCTCCGCTTCAGGGCAGCCCCCGCTGGTTTCAGCTTGGTTGGCTCTCCGTGTCTTAGATGGCGCTTAAATTGGCCTCCAAAACACTTTTTAGCACCCGAGCCGTCCCAGACGCTCCCCCTGACTGGACGTGTGTGGCTGACTCGACAGACATCAGGGCTGGAATAGCCGGGGTGGGAAAACCGGCAGAGGTGCCTGGCTGCCCTCCAGCTGTGCGAATCAGAGGCTCAATCTTCTCCTGATCACACCCGGCCGGGCCAAAGCAAGGGGTTTTACACAGAGGTAAAACAGCAAAAGCAACGGCAGAGCAATTCTGTAAGTGACGAGGTAATACAAGCTCGGAGCACTTAACTAACCCTTTACCACTGCTAATTAATTAGCCCTGACAACATCCTCGAAGGAAGTTAGGATGGGAAGCTGGGAAGGATTCAACCCGCTGCCTGGTCACTAAATGGAGCAGATCCCAAAGGCTCTCCCAGGGGGGCCCTCTCACACAATTGTGTGGACTGCAGGGGGCACGGGCAGGTGAGAAAAGGCTCTTTTCTAATGCTAATTAAGGCTGGAGAGAAAAGGGAGGGGTGGGGAGAAATGACTATCCTAGTTTGGGGGGGAAGCAGCCACTGGGAAGGCAGAAGAGCCCCCCCCCTCTTTTTAGGTTGATTCTCTCCCAAAAGGTCTCTGATTCTGTTTGGAATCTTTTTGGTGTTTCTGTGCCAAGCCCGGAGCCACAGGAAGCTGGCTGGCTGACCTGGAAGCTGCTCACGAACCGTTCGTGGTCCAGGGGATCAACGCCCGGGGCCAGCCAGGGCTCTCGGCCCTGCAGCTTCAGGGCTGTTCCACAATCTGCCCAGGCCAGGTCCGGCCCCGGAGACCCCCGGGCTGAGGGCTGGCCCTGGCCTCCCTAGGGACAGCTGGAAGCAGAGCTAAAACATGGAGCCACCAGAGAGAAGCTGGGATCTGGGCCAGGAGAAGCTCCTTTTTTAACAATTCAGCTGCTTTAGACCGGATCACGGCCGTTGTGGGAAAAATCTTTATCAGGGTCCAGTCCAAGCTGGGAATAAACAACATGGTGGCTGCTTTGGAAAGAAGGTTGCAGTTTATTGAAGAGGAGAGCCAGACAGAAAGATGGCTCTGGAAGAAAAGAGCGAGCACATGTAGTAGGGAGTGGGTTTTTATACCCTCTTGGGCTTTTGTTTGGAGTTGTTTCCTGTTCCTGTAAAAGTCTTTGTATTTCCTGTGTCATGTATTTGGACCTGAGTCTGAGTGTGCCCCTTTGGCATCTGTGGGTTAATCCTATTATGTCCTGTCCTAGAGTTTGGGTGAGGTATGTAGATTTTAGGTCTCTTTGTCTTCCTAATCTCTTCAATTTCTAGCTGGAGGGCTTCAACCTTCCTGAATGGATTATTACATCTGCATTTCTACAGAGCTGGTTTCTGCTTGGGGGAGGGAGACTTGGGGCTATTAAGAAAAAGTGGGCATGCTTTTCTCCCTCTTTAAGATCCTTTGAGGAAATATAATATTCTGCCCTTTTAATATTTCCTTCTCTGGGGGGGGGGCTGACTTCCCACATGGGCATCTGTGAAAGGTGGCTAGTCCTCAGCTTTCAACCGGCCACTTAGCAAACACTCGAAGTTGCGTCCTGCCTGGAAAAAGGGAATGACGACCCTGTTCTGAAATTCGAAGGGTTGCCCCCCCCCAGGCCATGGGGGGGCCTGGCCACACAGCTGCACTTATGGGTGTTTGCAGTGCGGCTGTGTTTAATGACATTTCCGGAAAACCACAACATAGCAAGCAATGGGTTTGCTTAACGACCATGGTGTTCATTTTATGACCACCAGGTTCACTTAATGGCCATCACAAAAAAAGGTTCTCAAATCACGTTACATGGCCAACCTCACTGATGACAATCACGACATATGACCGAAACGGGCCGGCTGCATCGTGATTGTGTGCCAGGGACTCCCTGTATGGACCCTCGCCAGCTGTCAAGCGTGGCCAAAGCATCAAATGCAGCTGGATGCCACCCATTCATGAATGCCAGTTACGGAATCCAAACCATCAAACGCTTCAGCCAGGATCAATGAGGATCAAAGGAAAACACTTGAAAAACACCCGGCAGTTCCACCGGGCACATCTCTGCCCTTTTGGGGGATCTTTTGGGATCTGGAAAGGGAGGGCCCCTCCCTCAAAGGGACCGCCCCCCACAAACTCCCCACCCGGCCACTCTTGAGCAGAGATGCTCGAGGGCCTTGGTGGCCCTGTTGCAGGGCAGGAGGGCGCAGCTAGCACACACCTGGCCTCCACATCGGCCTCTGACTACCTAGCCCAGGGGTAGGCCACCTTGGCCCTTTTATGACTCCTGGACTTCAACTCCCAGAATTCCTGAGCCAGCCATGCTGAGGGGAAAGGGAGAGATTTCCAAGCTGAGCCAGGCTGGCTCAGGAATTCTGGGAGTTGAAGTCCACCAGTCATAAAGAGGCCTAGGCCTAGGCCAGGGGTAGGCAACCTTGGCTCTTTTATGACCTTTTATGACCTGTGGACTTCAACTCCCAGAATTCCTGAGCCAGTATAGGGAACTATGATCCCTTTATGACTTGTGGACTTCAACTCCCAGAATTCCTCAGCCAGCTATGCTGAGGGGAAAGGGAGAGGTTTTTAAGCTGAGCCATGCTGGCTCAGGAATTCTGGGAGTTGAAGTCCACGAGTCATAAAGGGATCATAGTTCCCTATACTGGCTCAGGAATTCTGGGACTTGAAGTCCACGAGTCATAAAAGAGCCAAGGTTGCCTACCCCTGGGCTAGCTTCTGGCTGTCCCCAAACCAGGCCCACGTCTCTCCTTCAGGAGACAGCCGAGGTCCGTCCCCTCTGGTCACCTCTTTGTTGCTGGTCCCCGGGGGCAGCGAGCCCTGCTTGTAATCCTCCAGCAGCTGCATGGCTTCCTTGAGGCGACTCTGCAAAGAGACAACAAGCATCACACATACACACACACACACAAAAGGCATCCCGAGAGGGCCAGGCCGGTGCCCACACTGCCTGGCTTCCCATCGGAAGACGCCGCTTGGCCTCCCACCTTTGGACCATGCCCTCGGCCAGCTGGGGGGGGGGCAAGAGAGGGAGATGCTATGGGAAGAGTGGAGAAATCTGGCAGATCCAGAGAAGGGCAGCACCCAATGGCCCTGGACAAATGACCAGGGGCTGCCCTCTTCCGTCTCATAAGCTGGACTTTCCACCAAAGGGTCAGCCACCCAAACTGCAGCTCACATCCCCCGGTGCTGCTGCTCTCAATGGGGCAGCCCCAGAACAGCCCTGGAGGCGGAAGGAGAGGGGGGCATCTGAGGCCCAGAGAAGGAGAGCCAATGCCCCCCCCGCCTGCTGGCCTGAGCCTCCAGAGCCAGGACGGTGAATGGTAGCCAGGCAGCCAAGGAAATGACCCACTTTCCTGTGAAAAGACAGCCAAGAGCTCTGCTTGGCATTCTGGGGAGACTCTCTCCCCTCATTAGCAGGTTTTGGGGCACCCCAACTCCGGGCCTCCTTTGCAGCCGCTCTCTGCGGTTCCCTCCGCTCTTCTGAATGGAGGCCCAGAAAAGGCATCAATGGGCCTTCTTGTCTTCCGTTCTCTCCCAGTTACTATAACAACCTTGGCAGGGCCCAGCTGGCCACACAGCACGAAGGCCCCGAGCAGCACAAAATGGCCCCTGACTGGCCTAAAAGGATCTGGGCGCCTCAGCGCCCTCTTTTTGGGGGGCTGAGAGAGAAGCAGCTTGCCCTGAGAGAAGAGGCAGGGGTGTAAAGCTCCGAGAAAGGTGGGCCTGGAATACCCCCCATCTTGCCCTAACCCAGTGGTTCTCAACCTGTGGGTCGGGACCCCATTTGGGGTCAATCGACCATTTCATGGGGGTCGCCAAGCAAGGCTTTCCGCCATTTTTTTTGTCCGCCATTTTTTTCCCCTTTTCTGGCGGGTGCCTTACCTCCCTTGAGCTGGGCCAGCTGGTGGTCGGCCTGCTCCGTCTCTGCCGCTTGCCAGCTACGCCTCGGCTGGCGCAGGGGGCGGAACCATGCATGTGCGGCGCTCCCGGGCAGGGAAAGTCCTCGACTTACGACCGGTTGGGTAGTCCTCGACTTACGACCGGTTTAGTCCTCGACTTACGACCGGTTGGGGTCGCGGCATTAAAAAGGTTGAGAACCACTGCCCTAACCCTTCACGCCACTGCCTCGGCCCACTTCCTTCGCGGCCGGCTGCTCCCGGGGTGGCGGGCACCCCCCACTGCCGCCCAATCTCCGCCACCTTTCGCAGGCAGCTCTCTGCTTACCACCAGTCACTTAGTGATCGCCTGATGTTGCAACAGAACCCCCCCCCCAGGTACTTGGCATCTGACTGCTGCCCCCATCGCCACCATCCTGGGATCGCATTTTGGGGGCTCGGGAACCGGCCGGCATTTGCAGCTGCTCGCCGTGTCTCATAGTCCCAGGGATGCTTTTGCCCCAAACAGCATTTGCACCTGGGTCCTGGCACAAGTAGCCCCTCGCGAAGAAGTGTTTGCGGCTGCCATGAAAAGGTCGTGAATCGGGTCAGTCTTATGGTGACCCACTTTACAACCACCACGACTTATTGACCGTCATGGCCAGGCTCCATTACAGTTGTAAGTCAAGGACCACCTGCGCACCCCCCAAAAATAGAAGCCCCCGCAGGCTGGAACCAGCTTGGCCATCAGAGAGGAAAGAGGCCTTTCAGTACAGCCCCTTTGGCCCCTTCCTTCTGGGGGGAGCAGGGGGAGAAGGGCAGGATGCCCCCCCTTCTCCCTCCCCCTGCCCGCCAATCCCCCCCAACCCCCCAATCCCCTGCTGTGCGTTAGCAGGAAATGTCGCATGGACTAAATTAGCTTCACAAAAAATCTGCTGAACTCTTCAGATAGTCCCACACAGTTTCATTACAAGCAATTAAGAGCCTAATTTTAAGCAACGAAGTCTCACACCTGCCAGGAAGAAGGCAGATCCTCTCGGCACACAGACACAGACACACACACACACACACACACACAGCTCAGCTCCATAAGGGGGTCTTGAAAGAGTTTGGCACATGGAGCCTTACTCGGCAAATGGCTGATCTCTGGGGATCGGGGCCAGAGCCCAAGAGGCAAGGGGCTCACCAGCTTATCCAGGATATAAGTTTGTTTATCCTGACTTTTTGTGGCTGATGTTTAGCAACAACTACATGCCATTCTTTTGGCAGGATTCAGATTTAATGTCCACAATGAAAGAAATTGTTAAAATGCTGTAAGTTGTAAGAGGGCTAAGGGTCTACTACGGTCTGGATGCTGAGGAAGGGAGGCTTTCCAAGCTTTGCACAAAAGAGGAGCCCAGGCCAGGAACCAAACAGTCCAGCTGGAAGGAGAGGCCGCTCTTCCCTCACACATCTGTCCAGCAGCCTCCCACGGCCCCAAGGCCACCAGAGCCTTTGCCAGGAGAGCCACCAGCACCAGAGCCGGCTTTAGTGGCACTTCCACACTCCCTCCCCCCAAATGGAAAATGTTAATTCAGGGGAAAAAATCCCTGGCATTTTCTCCTTCACGGATTAATCACTCTAGAAGGACTAGGTAGGAGAAGGTCCGTGTTTGGGCTCCGTGGACGCTCGTCACTTAGTCATCGGTGCCTGAAGGCGGGTTCCCACAAGGGGGGAACGTGGGGGGGAGAGTGACGTGCATCCAGTGCACAAGCGCGGCTTCCGATCAAGAGGGGTCCCTTGCAAAACCCGGGGTCTTCCTGTCTGCACAAGGAAGGTATAGGCCGGGGTAGGCAACCTTGGCTCTTTTATGACTGGTGGACTTCAACTCCCAGAATTCCTGAGCCAGCCATGCTGAGGGGAAGGGAGAGGTTTCTAAGCTGAGCCAGGCTGGCTCAGGAATTCTGGGAGTTGAAGTCCACCAGTCATAAAAGAGCCAAGGTTGCCTACCCCTGGATAGGCGGGTTTCCTGCTTGAGCAGGGGGTTGGACTAGAAGGCCTCCAAGGCCCCTTCCAGCTCTATTCTGATTGACTGATGGACTGAAGGTCAGGACCCTCCCCCCCTTTGCTTGGGAAGAGGGCAGAGGCACAATCCGCTCAGGCAGTGCAATTGCTCTTCCCTTCTTGAAAAAGACTTTTTTATCCTGCCTTTTATTATTTTTATCAATACCCCAGTGCAGCAAACATAACACAGGTAGGCCTTGATTTACAACAGTCCATTTAGTGACCGTCTGAAGTTACAACGGCACTGAAAAAAGTGACTTAGGACCGTTTTTCACCCTTACGACCGTTGCAGTCTCCTCGTGGTCACGTGATGCAAAATTCAAACTCTTGGCAACTGACTCATACTTATGACGGTCACAGTGTCCCGGGGTCCCTTGATTCCCCTTTTGCGACCTCCTGACAAGGAAAGTCAATGGGGAAGCCGGATTCTCTTAACAACCGGGTGACTGAACAACTGCAGTGATTCCCATAACAATTGTGGCAAGAAAGGTCGTAAAATGAGGCAAAACTCACGTAACAAGTGTCTCATTTAGCAACAAAACGTTCGGGCTGAATTGTGGTTGTAAGTTGAGGATGACACATAGTCGCTCTTTCCCAACACTTCAAAGCAAGATGTTTTTTGTGCTGGGGAGGGGGGGACGACTGTTCACAGTGCACCCCTTTTTCTGCTCTCACCCTCGGAGATTCAAAAATTAATACTTCAATGGAGAAACAGGAAAGAACTCGTAAAACTACAGCTAAAGGTTTGCTCTTTGCAGAAATTCTAAAAACAAACCCTGTTCGGTGGGTGCCTCCTTTATTCCCTTTGTTTTTACTGCTATAACCAATTATTTCTGTCTCCCAACAGGCTGGCGTAATTCTGTTACCTTTCCACTATACTAAACAGGATGACAAGTGTGATCCTGCCAACTATCTGCCAATTTGTCTTTTATCTATAATTAGTAAATTGCCGTGCTAGATTTCTATGTTATAAATTATTGGATTGGGTGCAACCGGAGGGGATGAGCCTTCTGAACTCTTTAGAGCTGTGTTTTTCAACCTTGCGGATTTTAAGTTGTGTGGACTTCAACTCACAGAATTTCCCCAGTCAGCACTGCCTGTTATAGTAGTAGTAGTAGTAGTAGTAGTAGTAGTAGTAGTAGTAGTAGTAGTAGTAATAATAATAATAATAATAATAATAATAATAATAATAATAATAATAATAATGGTAAAGTTGGAAGGTACCTTGGAGGTCATCTAGTCCAACCCTCTGCTCAGGGAGGAAACCCTATTCCATTTCGGACAAATGGCTGTCCAGTTTCTTCTTTAAAACTTCCAGTGTTGGAGCATTCACCGCTTCTGCCTTCAGGTGCATTGGAGAATTGGTTGACCCCCTTCTTCAATTTAAATTTAAATAACACAGTTGGAAGGGACCTTGGAGATCTTCTTGTCCAACCCCTTGCTCAAGCAGGAGACCCTGGGTAAATAGCTGCCCGGTCTCTTCTTGAAAATCCCCAGTGATGGAGCACCCACAACTTCTGGTGGCAAGCCGTTCCTCTGATTAATTGTTCTCACTGTCAGGAAATCTCTCCCTAGTTCTAGGCTGGTTTTCTCCTCCATTAGTTTTCACCCTGTTCTGCCTTCAGGTGCTTTGGAGACTAGGTCGCAACCCCTTCTTCAATTTAAATTTAAAGTCCATTTAAATGTCCCTGTTAGAATTGGGTAATGGAATCGTGTGTCGTTACCCAAGTAAACAAAAACACTTTTGCACAATGTTGGGTAAGTTATCCAGGTTTGGGAAGTGTTGCCCTATGGGGTGGGTACCTTGAAATTAATGGCCCTAAAACGGAGATTTCAGTATTCTCAAGAAAGTGTCCCAGAGGTCCAGCCAGTTCTAAGAACGGTGGGAGATGTATTGATTTAATCAATTAGGTGCTTAAGGGCCCGTGTTCAACTTTCTACTTGCTGGACCAGGGGTCTTCAAACTTGACCCTTTTATGACTTGTGGACTTCAACTCCCAGAATTCCTCAGCCAGGCATGCTGGGAGTTGAAGTCCACAAGTCATAAAAGGGCCATGTTTGAATACCCCTGGTCTAGAGCAAGTGGCAGCTCCCAAACTCCGCAGTTATGAGTGTCTTTCTAGGTCAGGGGTAGGCAACCTTGGCTCTTTTATGACTCGTGGACTTCAACTCCCAGAATTCCTGAGCCAGCCATGCTGGCTCAGGAATTCTGGGAGTTGAAGTCCACGAGTCATAAAAGAGCCAAGGTTGCCTACCCCTGACCTAGGTCTTTCCTCATGTGCATAACTCTGGTCTGAGGCTGCCTGGTGCTCAGTCCTGCAGCCTCTACAAGGACGCCACAGGCTTCCAAGTCATCCAATTACAGTTCAGGAAAGCCATAAAGTGAGTCCCTGAAGCAACTCTGGGGACGTTCAAAGGGTAAAATTCAACAGCCGGCTTCCTCCCCCGGGGACTCATCAGAGGCTCTGGCCTCTGGCCAAAGCAGATCCCTTGAGGGACTTCCTTGGTGCACTGGATCTTGTTAGAAGGGGGTGTTTCTCCCCCAGGGAGAAATTAATCCTGATTTGGCTTTTCTGTCCTGGCAATATCCACCCTCAGCCTTAATGAAAACTGTGCAAATCTAAGAAGAGTATTTGGGATATCTAAATGGATAGACAGAATTTCCCCATGTCTATTGCACTGCACATTATTGGGACTATCCCTAATTTTTTTTTAATGTTTGACATGTTTGACAAGGGGGTTGTTTTCCCTGGCTAAAATTACGGGCTCCCGTTAGGATATCGAAGGACAGATTGTTTTTCCTTGCACAATTCCAACTTGTGTAGACTTTGATATGGAGAGTAACTCTGGATCACGTGTGTTGTTCAAGTGCCCAATTGTCAAAAGTTTAATCTTTTCTTGCACTCAAAGTGTTACTGTTCTCTTTTGCAGTGACCAATTTCTAGATGCCTCCAAGAAAGTTGCCAAATTCTTATCAGGTTTAAGACTTGCAGTCGTTTCATCCATCCCTGCCACTATGAGGCTTGTTTTTTTTAACTCTCTGTCTAGATCGGGGGGGGGGGGGGACCTTGGCCCTTTTATGGCTGGCTCAGGAATTCTGGGAGTGGAAGTCCACAAGTCACAAAAGGGCCAAGGTTCCCCACCCCTGGTCTACGTGTTCACACACCATCGTTGTATCTGATGGAATTTTATGACTGCTCTTGGATTGTAAACAAATCAACAAACCAGAATCTCTATTTCCAAAGCAGACAGCAAACAGCTGGGGAGGGCTGTGTCTTTTCTACTCTGGAGCAGCGGTTTTCAACTTTGGCCACTTTAAAATGGGTGGATTGTCAACTCTGGGGAATCCTGGGAGTTGAAGTCCACACATCTTAACATTGCCGAGGTTGAACAACGCTAGTCTATATCAGGGGTCTTCAAACTTGGCTCTTTGATGACTTGTGGACTTCAACTCCCAGAATTCCTCAGCCAGCGTGAGGGAACTATGACCCTTTGATGACTTGTGGACTTCAACTCCCAGAATTCCTCAGCCAGCGTGCCTGGCTGAGGAATTCTGGGAGTTGAAGTTCACAAGCAGGGGTCTTCAAACTTGGCTCTTTGATGACTTGTGGACTTCAACTCCCAGAATTCCTCAGCCAGGCACGTGTGCCTGGCTGAGGAATTCTGGGAGTTGAAGTCCACAAGTCATCAAAGGGCCAAGTTTGAAGACCCCTGATATAGAGCAAGTGGCAGCTCTCAAACTCTGCAGTTATAAGTGTCTTTCTAGGTCTTTCCTCGTGTGCATAACACAACGTGGCCTGGTTGGCTGTGATGTTTCAGTCCTGGGTAGTGATAATTAGTTTTTGTTGGCAATTACTCAAAGGATATATCAAACCCTGGCACTTTTCAGGCTGAATTCCCCTGCCTTGGTCAGTATGAGGTTCCAAAGAGTGGCAGCCACATGGAGGTGTTTACCAGGATGTTTGGGGCAACTGGGGGGCTGGAGAGATGAGGGGCACCAGGGCTGTGGGCAAGGGTGAGTCCTGTTGGGGCTTAATCCCTGTTTTATCCTCCATGGTGACAGAAATCTGCCTGAAATCTGGAGAGTTGTTGTATCTGACTCCAGCAGGGCTCTCTTCCTCTTGTATGCACACACACACACACACACACACAGTGAGAGAGAGAGAGAGAGAGAATAAAACATACACAACAACCCTCTCCAGGGACTCACCTTCTCTGCCCTCCCATTCCGTGTCCTTAATTCTCTTTTTCCGTCCCCCTTGCACACAAACACACAGGCACACATTTTAAAAAAACATTGGGGAGAAAAAAATGGGATCTCTGACTGGTCCCCATGTATGTCACACTTTTCATCAGGGACTGTGAGGTGTAAGAAATTAATGGAGATAAATAAGTGCAGAGAAGGAACTGATAACGGAGGACAGAAATTAAGGGTGCTCTGGGCGGGTAATTAACTGCTCGCCCTCCTTAAAGTAGGAGAGTAATCAGGTCCAAATATACTTATACATCTATTAGTAGGTTAACGTCTTTATAGACATTTAATCCTTCCACAAAATGTTGATGAAGCTAATTATTTTGGAGGCCTCACACACAAACACCGAGAGATTTCATCATTCCTAGCTCCTAATCCATTTCATGCCAAACCAGTGAAAATACATCAAACCATTTAACAATAGGAATATTCCTAAGTGCTAATTGCATAGTGAGCAGCAGAATTCCTGCCATGCAAAAGGAATCTCCCCCCCCCCAGTTCCCACATCCCTCCCACCAAGGGGTCTTTCTGGGGCCTGCAGCAGCTTCCTGCAGGGAGACCCCCCCCCCAGGAATGAGGAGTCCTGGGCAGCACCTAATGCGAAGGGAGTCCAAGTGGGGGCAGGTCTGCCCCACTGCGACCGAGGCAGTGCCAAAGTAGCGCGGAGGGAGAGGGCTGGAGGGGGGGCAGGAGAACCTCACCCCTGGGGTGTGTTTGTTTCCCCCCCCCATTAAAAGGGAGCATTCTGGGATGGGAGGAGGTGGAGGATGGCATTGGAGCCCCCATTCCCAGCCAGAGCAGCAAAGGGTCCGCCCAGCCCCACCCATTCTGGGGGACAGCTCAGCTACCCCAGCCCCAGCCGGGCTGGGGGGTTGCTAGGAACCAGGCAGGCCCCGGAGCCTTGGAAGGAAACAGGGTGGCGGATGGCTTGGAAAGCAGGAAAGGGCGAAGGGGAACAGTGAACAAGTCCAGACAAACCCCCCCACCCACCCCACAGGCAGCAAACGCCGCTTGCTGCTCTTCAGCTCTGCCGGGAGGCAGCTCAACAGGCCCAGGAAGGCAAGCAGCCCCCAGCTGGAGAATTAAACCGGATCCAGCACCAAAGGGGGATTTTTTTTGCAGAGAAAAACACCCAGGAGTGAAATACTCTCACTTCCAGGTGAGAGAAGCGCCCGAGGAGGTGCAGAGACTCTACCTTGGTGACGAAGAGTGTGCGGGGGTCAATGATGTCCAGGAAGTGTCTCAATCTCCCACAAAACGAGGCCTGCGGGGAGACAGAAGCACCGGCATCAGAGGACTAGAGAGGCTCTCCTTCCCCTGGCCAAGCAGACCCCCCCCCCCGAGGCCGGGACCTCTGGCAGCCCTCCTGCCTCTTCTGCACGCAAGGCGACTGTGGCCCCCACAGACGAGCCCAGCCCGCCAAAGCCCCGGGCCACTCTTTGCGCCAAAAGGTCTGGGGACCCCACCTCACTGCTGGGGCGGTGAGTGCAGGTGCCACTTGGGGCACAGCCTCACCTGCCCCATACTACTGGGGACCCAGGGCTCCTAGGATGTCTGGGGCCAGCCCCCTGGGCCCTCAGCATGGGGAATGCGGCTCCCTAAGGCTCCTTTTTGTTCCAGACCCTGAGTTCAGCTCAGAGGCCATTCTGGGACGTTCCTATCACTCAAAGCCAGGATGTCGGGGGACCTCAAGCTCCACTTTTGAGTCCGAACCCCCAGACCTTTGCAAACAGCCAGGGCCTCAGTCAAGAAGACCAGGCACCGCCGGGCAGAGCACCAGAAAGAGGCTGAGGCTGGCACTTCAGAAGGGAAGCAAGGGTCGCCCTCCGCCCAGCACCCCAAATCTTCCCCTCCTCTTCAGAGCAAAGGTGGCACTTCAATGGAGACCCCAAGGAGCCCCCCCTCCAGCAGTGGCCCCCAGGGTTCCTGGCCAAAGGGCCGTCATACCATCCCCAGCTGCCCCCTCTATGCCTCCTCATCCAGGAATTGGCCACAACACGCGGAGTGTCCGTCTGGCAAAGGCTGCTCTGCTCAGGGGGCGTGCAGACCCTCCCAGACAGGGCTCCCCACTTTCTGTTGGAGCTTCTGCCAGCAGAAATGCTCTTTTTGTGCTTGGAGGCTGAGGCAGGAGCACCCCAGGCGGCCCCAGGCAACGGGCCCTCGTTAGAAGGCACCCACGGCCCTCGGCCGTTCCTCAAGGGCCCCCCGGACACTTCACGTCCCCCTGGTGCAACAGCTGCTTTGAAGGGGTCACCTGGATCAGCACCTGGACTGCCAAAGGAGGCTGGCACCCCCTGCCCACCTGTGTGCATTGCACAACCCTGACCTCCTGGGACCTCAGCACACCCCAAGATCCCCCATCCTGGAAGTGCTCCAGGCCCCTTCCAGGAGAGCATCCTTGCACCCCCAAACCCAGGGCAGGTGCCCAGCCTGTCCCGCGGGCACATCAAAGCGGCAATTCTCAGCCCCCCCCAAGGAAGCGACCGCAGCGGAGTCCCTCCCCCCTCCCTCCCTCCCTCCCTCCCACGCCCTGCCCAAGCCTGAAGAGTCTGAAGAAAAACTCCGTTAATCAGCACTGAAAAAAATTTAATTGGTGCAGAACACCTCCAGCTTCTCCCTCTCACATGGCTTGGCTCACTTACAAAAGAACAAAACTAATTAAGCAAATCTTTTCATAAAATAAATTAGTTCTGGGCAGAGACACAGCAGAAAACAAAGCAGCCGCTCTCGTTAGCAAACCGAGCCAGACAGCTGGCCCGGCTCCCCACGCCTGTGCCACGCCTGCCACGCCGGCAGACTGTCCCGGAACCGGCTCCGTGGACCGTGGACCCAGACCATGGGTCCTCAGAGAAGGCGCCTTCCTCACGAACGTCGCTGTGAGCAAGAGAGGATCAAAATCTTCGGTGCTTCCGACTCTCAGCCGTTTCCCAGCAGATGTCCAGGCAACCAAAAGCCTCAATTTTCTCTTGTCAGGCCACGTGGAGAGGCAGCCATTAGTGGCAGGCCACTTTCCCTGCCTGCCCTGGGAAAACAAATTCCCATAGCAGGAATCCTTTTCTTACCCAAATATCTTAAACAGGATTTGGATGGTCCCTTCCTGGATTTTTGAGCAAGTATGCATTTTTTTCTGTATGTAAAGTGCAACACACACACCCATCTTATTCAGCCTGGCATTAAATGTAGCCCACCTGCCAATTAAATTTCAGGGATGCCCTGCTTCCTCTTTGGCCCTTGGAGTCAGGATCTCTAGTTCTCCCTGTGTGTTTCTCATGGAAATACACAGCTGAGCAATTCCAGCCATCACCCTCTTCTCCAGCCGGTTGACCGTCTGCTTCATTAACCTCAGTTGTTCCACACATACCCAAAGAGGCTTTTTTGTTGTTCATCGCTCATGCTGACCCTTTGCCTTCCTGACTCCCTCTGTGCAGATTCGGGTTATTTGCTGATGCTCTGCTTTCTCTATGTGCTCCGTTCCATTTGTTAAACTTGTCCCTTTTCTCAGGTCTCCCTTTTCATTTCTCTTTGGGATTGATTGGGTTTGGGCTTTAATTATCTCACTTCTCAGGTTCCCCAACTCTCCTCAACTCTTTTTTCCCCTGATGACTTTCATCCGTAGAATCCTTCCTGGTTTGCTCTTCACTGGTTGGGATCTGCTCTCTTGAAATCTAAACTACAATCTGCAACCCTCCTCAAACCCTCCCCCCCCCCCATAAAGACACAAGCTCCATGGCAGGAGGTCACAGGGCTGCTTCCCTGCTTGTCTGGGGTACCTGCTCCTCCCCTCCCCAAATTTCCCTGCAACCTCTAACTCTGTTCATTCAGACTGGGGGCTCCCCACAGCTGTCCCCCTGGACAAGGGCAAGCCTGGAGTGAAAGAGGGTGGCAGAAAGATGGGATAAAACGTGGGAAAGGCTCCTGTCTGTTCTCCCTGTTTGCTCACTGAGGGGAGTCAGCCCAGCAAGACCCCCAAAGGGTGGCAAGCCCCTCCAAAGGGACCGGCCCCTCTTCAGCAAAGGAGCAAAACTGCCTTGAGGAAGCAGCACAGGCTCCACCACACCCTTCAGAGAGTTCAAGGTCTGGAAGAAACACCCAGATAAGGTTTTCTCTCTTATCACCTGGGCAGGTTGAAGCCAGAAGGCAATTTTGCACATATGAGCAAAGTCCACCGGTTAGTGATGTTTATGGAGACCGAACTTTGAATACAATCCATGGCAAACAAATCTGCAAAAAGGCCTCCCTGCCTGCCTGCCCTGGGCCAGAAGTAGGACAAGAGGCAGCCCTTCAATGCCCCTGGCCCAGAGCAGGGCCAGAAGGAAAAGGAGCCCTTCGTTCTGCATCTCCGAAAGGCCGAAATTCCCCAGTGGCAGATCAGGGACACCCCCTGCCCCCTCCCAGCAGCCTGGAATGCCCCCCAGCAGGGCACCTTCGCTCCCGAAAGGCTGGCACCGCCAGGCAGGAAGACCCCGGCAGGCCCTTCATGGGAGGAGGGGGCTCCCTTTGGCTGAAACTCCCCCCTCCTTCCCAAGGACTCGGCTGCCCCCCCCCCGAAGGCTCCCCCCTCCGCCGAGTGTCCGCCAGGGTCTCCGGGCGCGGGGGAGGAGAGGAGGGTCCCTGGGGGGCAAAGAGGGAAGCGGGCCGGTCTGCCTTCCTCGGACAGCGGCGCTTCCAGGCGCATCGGGCGTGGGCGAGCGCTTTTCGGCCTTTCTGCCCTTCTCCAGGCTCGCGGAGAGGGCACCACTCAGCGATGCCCAGATTAAGAGCCCGGCACGGAGCGACCCGGGCCGGCTTAGAGGAGAGGGGCTACCGCTGCCCCCCCCCCGCGCTGGAGAGCCGGCGCCCCCCGCCTCCTCCCTCGGGGTCAGCGCCCTCCGCCGCCAGCTGCTGCCCTGCCGGGGGGGGCAGGACATCGGGGGGGGTCAGCTCTGCCCTGCCAGGGGTCGCCCAGCCCGGAGCCCCCTCCCGCCAGGGATGCTGCCCCCACCCCTGGCACAGCTGGCACCGGCCCCTGCCAGAGACGGACCCTGCCCCCCNCTGAAGAGTCTGAAGAAAAACTCCGTTAATCAGCACTGAAAAAAATTTAATTGGTGCAGAACACCTCCAGCTTCTCCCTCTCACATGGCTTGGCTCACTTACAAAAGAACAAAACTAATTAAGCAAATCTTTTCATAAAATAAATTAGTTCTGGGCAGAGACACAGCAGAAAACAAA
This sequence comes from Protobothrops mucrosquamatus, assembly GCF_001527695.2. Lineage (NCBI taxonomy): Eukaryota > Metazoa > Chordata > Lepidosauria > Squamata > Viperidae > Protobothrops > Protobothrops mucrosquamatus. Next base: position 116,682 of record NW_015388601.1, read on the forward strand.
GCAGCCGCTCTCGTTAGCAAACGGAGCCAGACAGCTGGCCCGGCTCCCCACGCCTGTGCCACGCCTGCCACGCCGGCAGACTGTCCCGGAACCGGCTCTGTGGACCGTGGACCCAGACCGTGGGTCCTCAGAGAAGGCGCCTTCCTCACGAACGTCGCTGTGAGCAAGAGAGGATCAAAATCTTCAGTGCTTCCTATCCAGGCAATCAAAAGCCTCAATTATCTCTTGTCAGGCCACGTGGAGAGGCAGCCATTAGTGGCAGGCCACTTTCCCTGCCTGCCCTGGGAAAACGAATTCCCATAGCAGGAATCCTTTTCTTACCCAAATATCTTAAACAGGATTTGCATGGTCTCTTCCTGGATTTTTGAGCAAGTATGCATTTTTTTTCTGTATGTAAAGTGCAACACACCCATCTTATTCAGCCTGGCATTAAATGTAGCCCACCTGCCAATTAAATTTCAGGGGTGCCCTGCTTCCTCTTTGGCCCTTGGAGTCAGGATCTCTAGTTCTCCCTGTGTGTTTCTCATGGAAATACACAGCTGAGCAATTCCAGCCATCACCCTCTTCTCCAGCCGGTTGACCGCCTGCTTCATTAACCTCAGTTGTTCCACACATACCCAGAGAGGCTTCTTTGTTGTTCATCGCTCATGCTGACCCTTTGCCGTCCTGACTCCCTCTGTGCAGATTCGGGTTATTTGCTGATGCTCTGCTTTCTCTATGTGCTCCGTTCCATTTGTTAAACTTGTCCCTTTTCTCAGGTCTCCCTTTTCATTTCTCTTTGGGATTGATTGGGTTTGGGCTTTAATTATCTCACTTCTCAGGTTCCCCAACTCTCCTCAACTCTTTTTTCCCCTGATGACCTTCATCCGTAGAATCCTTCCTGGTTTGCTCTTCACTGGTTGGGATCTGCTCTCTTGAAATCTAAACTACAATCTGCAACCCTCCTCAAACCCTCCCCCCCCCCCATAAAGACACAAGCTCCATGGCAGGAGGTCACAGGGCTGCTTCCCTGCTTGTCTGGGGTACCTGCTCCTCCCCTCCCCAAATTTCCCTGCAACCTCTAACTCTGTTCATTCAGACTGGGGGCTCCCCACAGCTGTCCCCCTGGACAAGGGCAAGCCTGGAGTGAAAGAGGGTGGCAGAAAGATGGAATAAAACGTGGGAAAGGCTCCTGCTTGACTCCTGGGCCAAACCCTGCCTGCGAGCAAGACCCCCGAAGGGTGGCGAGCCCCTCCAAAGGGACCGGCCCCTCTTCAGCAAAGGAGCAAAACTGCCTTGAGGAAGCAGCACAGGCTCCACCACACCCTTCAGAGAGTTCAAGGTCTGGAAGAAACACCCAGATAAGGTTTTCTCTCTTATCACCTGGGCAGGTTGAAGCCAGAAGGCACTTTTGCACATATGAGCAAAGTCCATGGTTTAGTGATGTTTATGGAGACCGAACTTTGAATACAATCCATGGCAAACAAATCTGCAAAAAGGCCTGCCTGCCTGCCTGCCCTGGGCCAGAAGTAGGACAAGAGGCAGCCCTTCAATGCCCCTGGCCCAGAGCATCTCCGAAAGGCCGAAATTCCCCAGTGGCAGATCAGGGACACCCCCTGCCCCCTCCCAGCAGCCTGGAATGCCCCCCAGCAGGGCACCTTCGCTCCCGAAAGGCTGGCACCGCCAGGCAGGAAGACCCCGGCAGGCCCTTCGTGGGAGGAGGGGGCTCCCTTTGGGTGAAACTCCCTTCTTCCCAAGGACTCGGCCGCCCCCCCCCCGAAGGCTCCCCCCTCCGCCGAGTGTCCGCCAGGGTCTCCGGCCGCGGGGGAGGAGAGGAGGGTCCCTGGGGGGCAAAGAGGGAAGCGGGCCGGTCTGCCTTCCTCGGGCAGCGGCGCTTCCAGGCGCCCCGGGCGTGGGCGAACGCTTCCCGGTCCTTCTGCCCTTCTCCAGGCTCGCGGAGAGGGCACCACTCAGCGATGCCCACATTAAGAGCCCGGCACGGAGCGACCCCGGGCCGGCTTAGAGGAGAGGGGCTACCGCTGCCCCCCCCCCGCGCTGGAGAGCCGGCGCCCCCCGCCTCCTCCCTCGGGGTCAGCGCCCTCCGCCGCCAGCTGCTGCCCTGCCGGGGGGGGCAGGACATCGGGGGGGGGTCAGCTCTGCCCTGCCAGGGGTCGCACAGCCCGGAGCCCCCTCCCGCCAGGGATGCTGCCCCCACCCCTGGCACAGCTGGCACCGGCCCCTGCCAGAGACGGACCCTGCCCCCCATCCCATTTCCCCCCCCCCGTGCGAGGGGCTGCAGCGCCCAACTGCGGAGGGAGGCGCGCCCCCGGCCCCCTTCCCGCACGGAAATTCGAACTCGCCACCGGAGAGAAGCCCCGCCCCTGGGGGAGAGCAACTGCCAATCAAAAGCCCTCCTCGCGACCAGGAAAGGGCCGGAATTCCAGGAGACAAGCGACAGCGGCGGCGCCCAATCACCGGGCGGGCTCGCGGCAGGGGGCGGGCTCGCGGCGGGAGTCGCTCTGGCTGGGCAGCGGAGCCCCCCCCCCCGGGCGAGGGGCGGCGAAGCGCCCGCCCAGCACGGCGCCCCCTCCCCGGTGCCGGCGCGCGCAGCCCCGCAGCCCACCTGCTCGAAGCGCGGCTTCCCCAGCTGGAAGGCCGGGTACTCCGCGCCCTCCGCCATCCCCGCTCGGCGCCACTTTCGCGTGCGGAGTGCTCCTCGCAGCCTCGCCCCGCCCCTGGCGGCCCCCGATTGGCTGAGGCGCACCGCAGCTCCCGCGGAGCCTGCTGGGGCGCGTAGTTCCCTCTGGCGCCCCAAGGGCAGTTCCGTGGCCGGACGGGCGTGGCCCCGCCCCCTCCGCGCGAGGGGTGCCTTGGGAAGCGTAGTTCTCCGCACGGCCGCCGCCCCCTTCCCCAAGGAGGCGCCCCCGGGCGCGCAGGCGTCTTTTACGAATTGTTTTTGAAACAAGGAAGAAAAAGCAAAAAGTGCAAGAAAAGTAAAACCTTTGAAAAAAAAGTAAAGTGGCTTCTGATATTCTTCATATCACCTTTAATATATACAATCACATACAATCACACTTCTGTCTAAAGTTAGGTCATGTTACTCTTTCTATAATTTATCCAGTCTGGGCCTCGAAACTCTAAATCACAAGTCCCTTTTTTATATTTTTAAGCAAAATCCCCAATAAATGTAAATGTGGCTTCTTCTCTAATCAAAGACATTAGTTTACCCATCTCGGCTAGATCTGCCCAATTTCACCAGCCCCCCCTGGCCCCCGTGGGCAGTGCCAAATAACCTCTCCAGGGCAGCCATCTATTGAAATCATCTTCCATGACTCTTTTCTAACTACGTATCCAACAATCCTAGAAGTTCTGGTTTCAGTTTAATGTTGGTCTTTTGTACCAGGGTTCTGGATCAAGGTTTGCATGGTCCAAACTTTTTTTTTAGCTTTTTTACAAGCCCACCAAGCGTGATACAAGGGTCCTTCCTGTTCCTATCTCCAAGGTAAACATGCACCGCCTGTATGCGTTCTATCTAATTTCTCTGGCAGACTCTGAGGAGGGGGCTGAGCCCCCGAAGGAAAATCCCATTCCCACCAGCAAAGCAGGGGGACCAGATGGAGCAGGCAGCGCCCCCCACCCCCGAGAGAAGCTCCTCCAGCCCTGCCTGGCTCTGCCCTCCAAGCTCTGCCCCTCGGCCTCTTCTGCAGGGGTGGGCAGTCTGCACAAGGGGGTGGGGAGAGCAGTGGGCCCCCCAGCCAGTTAGGAATAGAGCTGGAAGGGATCTTGGAGGTCTTCTAGTCCAGCCCCCCGCTAGAGCAGGAGAACCTATACCATCTCAGACAAGTGACTGTCCAGTTTCTTCTTAAAAACCTCCAGTGAGGAAGCACCCACAACTTCTGGTGGCAAGATGTTCCACTGGTTAATTGTCCTCACTGTCAGGAAGTTTCTCCTTAATTCCAGGTTGCTTCTCTCTTTGTTCAGTTTCCAAAGAACATCCTGCAGAGCAGGAAGCGGAGAGAGAAGCCAAACCACTCTGTGCAGCCCCCAAGCCTGGGCTCCAGAGGGGAAGCTCTTCAAGATGGGGCAGAGTGCACAGCCAGCTCCCAGCCCTCCTTATGCTGCAGTCTCAAAAGGCCATTCCCCCCCCCCACCTCCCCTCAGCTGGGCACTTCCCCATTCCCTACAGTGGAAATCTGGGGATCCCGGAATGGGGGGGGGAACGCAAATTAGTCAGGATACCTGTGAAAGTGGCTATTGCAGTGGTTCTCAACCTTTTTAATGCTGCGACCCCCAACTGGTCGTAACTCGAGGACTAAACCGGTCGTAAGTCGAGGACTACCCAACCGGTCATAAGTCGAGGACTTTCCCTGCCCGGGAGCGCAGCGCATGCGTGATTCCGCCCCCTGCGCCGGCCGAGGCATATCTGGCAAGCGGCAGAGACGGAGCAGGCCGACCACCAGCTGGCCCAGCCCAAGGGAGGTAAGGCACCCGCCGGAAAAGGGGAAAAAAATGGCGGACAGCCTTGCTTGGCGACCCCCGTGAAATGGTCGATCGACCCCCAAATGGGGTCCCGACCCACAGGTTGAGAACCGCTGGGCTATTGGGAAACACAAAGGAGAACTGTCTAAGCAACAATTCAAACATTTTTATTTTGTCTTTAAAGTGCTTAAAACAGGAAAAACTTTTATTAAACATCATCAACAGCACTTAACACAAGAGCCCCCCCCCCCCGGCTTCCTTCCAGAGGCCACGCAGGACAAGGCGGAGCCTGCAATGGAAAAAAAAGTTCCCCACGGGAGGGGGGGGGAGTTATGTGGCTACTTCCAGAGGTGTGGGGGGGGCTACACTGGGAGCCTCTCCAAAGCAAAGGCAGGCCACGTCCAGCCAAGGTCTCCGAGACGGGGTCCACTCAAGAGATGGCCGGCAATTCGGGATGGCAGTCCAGGAGAGGTCACTCACTGCAGGCTCAAGGGTGACAGGCGCCAATCTCAGCCTAGGATCGCCAGCCCTGCCCGCGCTCTGAAAGCTTCCGGTGGTGCCCCCTCACCTGTCCCCCCGCTGGACTCAGCAGCACCAGGCACCCAGTGCTTAAGGGGCAAGCTGTGAAAACATTTGGCAGAAACAGGACGAACAAAGATCCGGGGAGCCTCCTTCCCCAGCCATTTCCTGAGGGTGGACCCGGGGGGGGTGTTTAAGGGGCTTCCTTTCGTTTGATTTCCCTCGTGGTGGTGGGCATCGGGGTTGCCTTGCTTCAGGCCTTCAGTAGCCCCCTCCCCACAAGGCCTTCTTGGCAAGGGAGCCGGGCTACCAGGAAGGGCCCGAAACCACTAGGCCAGGGGTAGGCAACCTTGGCTCTTTTATGACTCGTGGACTTCAACTCCCAGAATTCCTGAGCCAGCTGTGCTGGCTCAGGAATTCTGGGAGTTGAAGTCCACGAGTCATAAAAGAGCCAAGGTTGCCTACCCCTGGCCTAGGCTGCTCCAAGGGGAGCAGGGATCAACCCCCCCCCAACTGCCCCCAGAGCTAAGGCATTCCTCCCGACTTCCAAGCATTTGTGCCTGCCTTAAAACCAGCCTCTCCTGGCGGTGAGACTTCTGGGGTCAGTAAATAAGGGGAGAGTGCCTATCCTCACATGCAGGCCAAATTCTGGGGGGCGGAGGTGTCAAAAAGGCACGTTTTTCTTATTACCACTTCAGGCAGCTGCCCCTTCTTCCGTTAGGGTGACACTCCAGGCCAAGTGGAAGACGCAGAAAGAGGACAGATGTGGATGGTTTGGGCATGCAGAGCCAGCCCTTGGTACTTCTCTGGGGCAGGCAGAGCGTCCCCCAGGCCCCAGGGGAGGATCCGGCTGGGGCCCAGGTGCTGCGTGCTGGCACCGCCTTCAACGCTTCTCAAATCAAGAGGAGGTCGCTAGCCCTCATGGAAGCAAGGCAAAGCGTGTGTCCCAGGAGCTGTCCACTCAGGCGGCTTTTTCTGGGCCAGCCACCGGTACCCTTCCCTTCACCCCCCCCCAATGCAGACTCCCATTTCAGCTTGGGGGGTAAGAGGGGGGCATAAGAGGGCGGCAAAAGCTGCCTGACTGCAGGGTGTTTGAGGTGACAAAGTCTGCAAAGGGCCAGGAAGTTCACAGGCCCCCCCCCAGCCAAGAAAAGCCCAGAGACCCCCTGTCAGGGGTGGGAGGAGGTGAGGAAGCTGGGCATCCTGGGGCAGCGGGTGGGGGGCTGCTATCTGCGCCAAAGGAAGGGAACCAAACCCAGGCAGGCAGGCAGGAGGGGCGAGGCGTTCCCGGTGTGTGTGGGGGCTACTGGGTGGCCTTGGCCCCCTCCCCGAGGGGGATCTGCAGCAGGGTGGGCGACTGCTCCATGATGCGCACCAGCAGCCGGTCGATGTAGCTCTCCAGCTCCTGGATCTGCTGCTCCTTCTTGCCCAGCTCGGCCTCCCGTCGCAGCAGAAGCTGGAGCAGCTCCTCCCGCGTCAGGTGGTGGTACTTGGCGGGGGGCCCCTGGAGAGACACGGGGGGGGGGGGGGGGGGGGGGGGGGGGGGGGGGGGGGGGGGGGGGGGGGGGGGGGGGGGGGGGGGGGGGGGGGGGGGGGGGGAGGAGAGAGAGAGAGATGGGGGGCTGAGGTGCAGGGCCTCCTGGGGCCACAGAGGGTGAGCTGGTTGGGAAACTGCCCGATGGGCTGGGAGTCAAGGGGGGCCCCCAGCCAAGAGCCTCACCTGGACCTTCCCTGGGGAAGGGAGGCAAGCAGCCCGGGGGGGGGAGTCTTGTAACACCGGCAGGAGGATAAAGTGAGCGACTTTGATGGTTCATATGTGGCTCTGGTCGCCTGTGCCTGGCAAGGGCCCCCCTCCCCCCCCAGGACTCCTATTCTTTCCCCAGAATCCCCACCCCAGAAGGCTGCTGGGCAGGGAGAGGGACCCTCCTCCTCCCGGCTGCCACTCAAGGGCAGCCCTCCATGGACCCTCCTGACTCCATCCTCTCCCTGCCCAGCAGTCCCACCGTACCAGAGGCCCAAAACCGCAGGCCTTTGCCAGAGCCTGCAGACTGGGCAGAGGGGCCTCTGGGGAGGGGCTGCCCGGGAAGCCTGCAGGCCTCGGGACAGGTGCCAAGGGAGCCAAGCAGTTCTGGGGGGGCCACTGAAAATCTGCAGCAGGAAATTAGCCCAGGCCTCCTGGCAACAGGGCATGTGTGGGGGGGGGGATCAGATGCCCAGAGTTTGAACCATGAGCAGTTGCGCCTGGCCAAGTAACCCAGAAATGGCGCAGGGTGGCCTCCTCCTGGCCGGGCACAACGGGTGGGAGGAAGGCACAACCCAGGCGCCAAAGGTCCAGCCAAGGTGACGTGCTCTCGGCATTCAGGTGTGGATTCCCCAGGAGCACATCTGTGCTCAGCGGCTCAGCCACCACCTCACCTGTTTGGGCTCCGCCTTCTCCAGCTGCACCACCGAGGCCGCGGAGCTCCCACCGATGGCAGACTCGGGCTTGAGCCGCTGCTGGCCAGTCGTCTGGACGGGGCTCGGACTGCAAGCCTGGCAGGGCTCCTCCTTGCGTGGGGACTCTGGAGCAGGCGTGCTTCTCATGGGCTTGACTGGGTGTGGACTGCAACAAAGCAGAGGCACCATTATGCTCTCCTTTCGGACGGAGGGCTGAGAAAGGAACACCATCCCTGGTCAAAGCTAAGGAGAAGCCTCCATGAGGACCAGGAAGCTGTAGAAAGCTCCCAGTGTCAGGCCCAAGAACGACAACCCAGGCAAAAGTCACTTCTTTACTTGCTAACACTATGTGGACGGAATCTTGCCGGACTAAACCTGTAATACTCTCACAATAATGAATATAATAGTGTTAGGGTTAGGTCACCATGAACTCAGAGAGGAAAATGGACATCGCCAACAAACTCGGAGGGCTTGGGTATGGTTAGGAGGGCACTGATTTTTCCAGCCTGCCCTGTCTATGTTTCCTGGTAAAATACATGGGAAAATCCCATTGGAGGAAAATCCCACTTAGGGTTAGGGTTAGGTCACCATCAACTCGGAGAGTTAGGGAATTCCTGGAAGTTTGGCATTCAGACACAACAGTCCACAACAGATGTACAGAAATAAACCATATTTACACCCCATTCAAAAGAAACAATGAGAGAAAGCTAAGGAGCGAAGCAAAAGACGAGAACACATCCTCTCCAGCAGCCGACACCCAGAAAAGCAGGGATTAACACAAGACAAACAACCAAACAGAAAACAATACCCTAATAAAAAAAAACTACCAAGAAGACAAAAACCACACCCTCACCAACATTGGCAGGGCAAATATTGTATATAAACACTTGCCCACATTGATGATGCTACATGCTTGGATAATGAAGTGTCTGCAAGCAGACAACTGAGCTCAGAGGCCATCAAGGAATCCATATAGCAACAGCCATAGCAATAACACTTAAACTTATATACCGCTTCACAGCCCTAAGTGGTTTGCCCCCCAACAATTTGGGTCCTCATGTTACCCACCTCGGAAGGAAGGCTGAGTCGACCTTGAGCCAGTCAAGATCGAGCTGCTGGCAATCGGCAGAGTCAGCCTGCAATGCTGCATTCTCACCACTGCGCCACCACAGCTCTAATATAAAACCACTAGATCAGTGATGGCGAACCTTTTAGAGACCAAGTGCCGAAACTGCAACCCAAAACCCACTTATGTATCGTTGGGTGCTGGGTGGGCATGACCCCTTGGGTGGGTGTGGCCAATTGCGTGGGCATGGCTGCGGTGGTAACCGCAGACTGGGTGGGACTAAAAAATTCAATCAATCAATTCCAACTTTGCAAGATCTTTTTTTCCTGCGAGAAGTTGAAATTGATTGATTGTAGAACCTTTTTTTTTTTTCCACACAGCGGCAGAGGCCTAAAGCGAACAGGTTTTATAAAACCCAGCTGAAGGCCTAGGACCGGGGCGACGGTGCGCGCGCCCACAGAGAGGGCTCTGAGTGCCGCCTCTGGCACCCGTGCCATAGGTTCCCCACCATGGGAATATATCCTGGAAGGCTGCAGGAAGCACCTATCTTGCGTCTTCCTCCATCTCCCTTCCTGCTCTGGGCTGTGCTGCCTCTGGCCTGCCCCCCCCCCACTCCTTGGAAGGTGCAGTCCCCTCCCCTCCTTCGGATCAAGCAAGCAAAAGGGGAGGGCTGGGGACCTCCCTTCCTCCCCAACCTCCCTCCTTCATCTCTGACCACTCAAGGACCACCCCCCAAGAGCCTCGCAGGAGGGCAGCCAAGATGGCTCCTGTATTGATCTGAGCCAGAGCCCGGAAGACCCTCCTGGCCCACCTCAGCCCAGCCTCAACCAGGCCCTGGGGAGCACCCAGGTGGGCAGCTGCATTGGCACCCCAGAGCCCCCTTTTAAGGGGGGAGAGAGTTCCAGAGCTGTGTAATCATCCCTACAACTCTCTCTTGGTAGCCCACAGATGAGGGGTCCCCCCCCATCCCAACTTACTGCTGGCTAAGAGATTTTTGTGCAGCACCAGCGCCACCTGCTGGCAGCCGCGCCAACCGCTTTGCCAATTCCCTAGAAGCCATGTTTCCTCCCTCCAGACAGCTGTGCTAAATTTGTTGCACCAAATCTCAAAACATTATCGGGTCATCTTAAAAGATTAACCTGTTTGTTAGGGCACAAATCCAAGAATGTTTTGAAAACTGTTCACAAATTATAGTTAGGACATAGATATTAATTTGAAACATCTTTTGACTTTACAGCTTGGGCTGAATTCAACATTGGGAACGCTTAAAATATTGATGCAGCTGGAAAAGAATTTCGGAGCTTCAGTTAATTTGTAAGCAAAACTTAAAACAGTGCATTCAGCTGTACGTGGCCAGTCTGCAATAACAGAGTTGGACTATCCTGTTCATAAAGCAAAGAGATTTAAAAATGTTGAATTAGTATCTTCCGGTCTTAAGGTGCAATTAACGCCACTAAAATGTTTTTTATTTCTCATTTGAATAGAACCCTCCAGCAGATATGCAGGAAGGACAGTATGAAATCTTTACACGCTGGAAGTGTTAATATTTTAGGAGTGACAGTGACTTGAATGAATGAATGAATGAGGTTTTAGTTTGCAGCAGTGTGATTTCAGTTTGATAACTCAAGAATTAAAGGTGAAAAAGAATGATATTCTCAACATCTGGAATCTATTAAACATGAAGAATTCGGGGGTTTAGCATGCTAGGGCTGCAGCTAAAAATAGTTTTTATGCTCATGAAAACATTCTATCACACTTGGTTTAAAATCCTGGATAAAAGAAATCTGTTCATTTTTTTATACAGAAAACTAGCCTCTTATAAAACTGAGCTTTTTATTTTACATTTATTTCAACATATCTATTTTCTGATTCATTTCTGTTTTAAACTTTGTGGGTTTTTTAAACTTTGTGACTGCTATTCTTCTTCCTGTTTCTATTAACTGTGGGAGGAGGGATGGCTCTGATTGAGGAAGTTGAGGGATCGGCCTTTTGCTCCCCAAGGGCTGCAAGGGTCAGTGGGCTGAATGCGGCCCCCAGGAAGAGCAGGGGTCAGAGGTCAGCAGCCCTGGCAGCACCTGAAGTACTTGGGGGGAGGGACAGGGGGGCACCCTATTCCCCACCTGAGAGCAGGAAAGGCCTGCCTGGAGCAACCCAAGTGAACTGGCCCTTCCCTCCCTCACCCCCTGACCCTTTCCTACCACCGTCCTTCTCCTTTCTCACCTTTGACTTCAGCAGCTTTTCTGCTCCCCCACCGGCTGCCCTTGAGGAAGAAGAGCTGGACGCCGGGCCCTGACCAGCGGGCTTCCCCTCGTCTCATTATCTTTATTTTTCCCCTTGTACTGGATGTTTTACCCTCTCTCAGCCACCCAGAGTCGCTTGTCAAGCAGTATAAACAGATTAAATAAACACACGGGACATCCAGCATTAGTGAGACTGACTCGGGCAAGACACGTGCAGTAAGGCTAACCGCCACAACCAGGAGGCGGTGGCTGAATTCCTACCCCTCCCCTTACAGGCCGTGTGGGGAAGAGGTAGGAGAGCGGGGGGCCCCAGGAGCACCCACCACCCAGCACCCCAAGGGAGCTGCCGCCCGTCTCTGTAGGGGCAGCCCTGTCCTGGCTCTCCAGGCCCAACCAGAGGCCCCCTCCATCCTTGGATCCTCTGCGCAACTGTGCAAGACAAATCAAGGAGAGAAGCAACCTGGAATTAAGGAGAAACTTCCTAACAGTGAGGACAATTAACCAGTGGAACAGCTTGCCACCAGAAATCGTGGGCGCTCCATCACTGGAGGCGTTTAAGAAGAGATTGGACAGCTGCCTGTCTGAAATGGTCGAGGGTCTCCTGCTTGAGCAGGGGGTTGGACTAGAAGACCTCCCAGGTCCCTCCCAACTCCGTTATTCCGTTAAGAATCGCAGCACTTGCTCTCACAACCAGGGGTGGACGTGAAAAGGCCAAATCCGAACTCCCCTCCCTTCCCCTGGTTGGGCAGCCCTTGCAGCCGCAGAGGCTGGGCTGTGGGGAGGGGGAACACTCTGCACCCACTCAGAAGCCCTTCAGCCACTGGAACAACACAGCTGCACCCAGGTCATCCTCTGGAGGCACGGGGACTACAATCCCCAGGATCCCCAGCCTGCAGAGCAGCTGACCTTTTGGGCCGAGAATCCGGAGCACCGCAGGGCCTCCTGTTACTATGGGAAGGCCCCGTTTGGGGAGGGCTCCGGCCTCAGAGCCAAACGCTGCAGGGGCCTCCCCGGCTGGCAATCCAGGCCCACCGCCAGCCTGGCCTCGGGCACCATCCCTGCCAAGCAATGCTGGTTATTTCAGTTGAGAAGCCTTTGGGGAGTCAGGGACCCCAAGGTTTTCCACCTCTCCCCTGACCAAGAAGTGGTGGCCCTTACTATCATCAGGGGGGCTGGCCTTGGCACACGGGAGCCCCCCACCCGCTAGGGAGGAAGAGGGCTCTGTTCAGCTGGGAACCAGGAAGCCAGGTCAAGGTAGAAATGGGGAGGGGAGGCCAGAAATACGGGCCCCCGCCCAAAGACCCCAGCACAGAGAACAGCCTGGCTCAGCCAAAGGAATCAGCAGAGGGGCCCCAGGCAGAGAGATGGGAGACACACACTTGCAAAGTAGCGCACACAGGCACGGACACACACACACACACACCTGGGCACAGGGCCCACCCTCACCTGGCCATTTGCTGGCGTGGGGCGTCTTGAGCCGGCAGCATCTCCATGGGCAGGACTGAAGGGGCCGAGGCGTCCGTGCTGGGGGGCGAGAGCAAGGGGAATGGGGGGGCCCCGCTCTGGCCATCCGCTGCAGCCCCTCCACCGGTGGCCGGGGGCCTCAGGGCAGAAGGGAGTTGGCAGTCCGTGGGGCTTGGGAGGGGCTGGAAGTAAGGGGTGGAGAAGGCCAAGGGCCGGCGGCCGGGCCAGCTGGGGGCCACCGGGAGCTCCACAGAGAAGCTGTGAGAACGGAGCTGCCTGGGAGGGCCGGCCACTGCAAGAACCCCCCCGGGGCCCTGGGTGTCGACTGTGGGGGAGAGCGGAAGGATGGCAGCCTGAGCCCAGGGGGCCTCTGCAGCAGGCACCTCCATGAAGGGGTTCTTCTGTGGCGAGGGGGCGGCCCAGGGGGCAAAGGGGTTGCCTGGGGTCAGCGCGGGGTCCTCGGGCTCGCTCTCTGGCTGCCCCCGGCCCCCCTGCCAGAAAGAAGCCTTCCGGAAGTCCAGGGCTTGGTCGTGGGGCCCTCCCGAGGGGCGGTCCGGCTCGTGCTCCGGGTGCAAGGGGGCCAGCCCAGGGGCCACATCGCTCTGCCCCGGGCCGGACAGGGTTTCGAAGCTGGAGCCCCCTCCAAGCAGCCCCCGCTGCTCTTCCAAAGCGGACCAGAACGGCAGAGATGGGCTGGGCTCAACCCGTGACTCAGGGGGGCCCTGGGGGGGCTCGGGGGGATCCTGGGAGGGCTCGGGGGACCGGGAGAATCTCTCTGAGCCCCACAATGAGGCCGAGCCGGGCAACTCCGTCGGCCAGGCACCCTCCAGCCCCCAGGGGGCAAAGCCGGTCTCCCCATCCTGCCTGGGACTTTCAGGGACCCCCGAGAGGCCTAAACCGCCCAAGGAGAGCTGGGAGGAGCAGGTGGAGAATGGCAGGGCCTCCTTGCTGGGCCCCTCGTTCACGGCCAAGATGGTGTCCCCTGAAGATGCCTCCTGGGCCCCCCGCTCATCATCTCTCTGAGCCTTGCCCTCTGCAAGGGCCAGCGGGAGGTCCTCGGGGGCCCCCGAGACGCCGGCTCCAATGATCACTGCTGGCACCAGGGAGACGGCAGCCGCTGGAGGGGAACCAGCTGCCCCCACCGGAGGGAGGTGCTGGTGGGGCTCCAGGTCTGCCTTTCCCAGCTGTGGACTCTCCGGCGTGCCCCAACCAGCCCCACTGGCTTCCTCGGCGAGCTGGAGAGGGGTGACCCTCCTTGCTGGCTTTGGAGGAGGGGTCCCTGCCCCCCTCGGCACCTCAGTCTGTGCTGGCCCCCTTTGCTCCTCCTGGGCAGGCCCTCGGCTGATCGGGGCGGCCTCCTCGGCCCCCACGTCCTCTCCCCTCTCGGGGACCCACTGCAGCCAAGAGGGCTCGCTGCTTTCAGCGTCGGGAGTCGGCTGGCCTCGGGGCAACGTCTGCTGCTCTGGGCCCCAGTCCAGCTGCTCCGAGGAGGGGTCAGCCAAGGACGGGATGGTCCGGCTGTCTGGGCAGCTCTCCGGTGTCCAGCTGAGCGCTTCTTCGGGCACATCTGGGGCAGCAGGTCCTGTCTGCGCAGAGGAGCCCAGGTGCCCCACACACTGGCCACGGGCATCTTCCCCTTGGGCCCGCTCCTCTCGGGGCCCCCTTGCTTTGGGGGCAGAGTTCGCTCCCTCCCCGAAGGCCCCCCTCGCTAGCAAGGCCTCCCCAGACCCACTCCAGGCCCGGCCTCTGTCCCCAAAGGGGAAGCTCAGCCAGTCCGGAGCCTCCCGTGAGACCCTGTCGGGGCTGGGGGGGCCTTCCTCCTGCTGTGGGAGGAGACCGGCTGCCCCCCCTGCTGGGCCCGGGGGCCCCGTGGTGGGAGGGGGTGCGGGCCCAGGCGCGGCTGGCTGAAGGCGGCTGGCAGCAAAGGCATCAAAGCCGTCGTCCCCTTCCACGGGTGGGTGCGCAGGAGCGGCGGCAGCGGCATCAGCAGGCAGCGGTGGCTGAAGGTGGCTGGCAGGTGGGGTGAGGGGCTCGGGCTGTGCTTCTCCGGCTTGGCTGGAGGGAGGGAGGCCCTGAGCCTCAGAGACCACCCAGGGGTCCTTGGCGAGCTCTGGAGTGGCAGGCAGGCCAGGCTGGGAACTAGGGAGAAAGCGAGCAGGGAAGCAAGTTTAGTATCTGGTCGTCGGGGAGCTAGTCCTCAAGGAAAGGCCTGTCTGGGGCAGGGTTGGGGGTCTTGTAGGAGGGGCCCTCCAAGGGGTGCCCTTGGCAGCCAGGAGGGCAGAAAGGAAGGGCGGCTGCCAGGTAGCCAGCTGGGCAGGCAGCTTGGGGGGCTGAGCAGAGGCAGCTTCCCGGATGACCCGGAAGGCCCTGGAAAAGAAGAGAAGGGATCCCCCCCCAACTCTGACCACACACTGGTCACAATTCAGTGCCACAAACGATTTAGGTCCACAACAGCCACACACACGCACACCCATGTGATACAACCCCCCACCCCCCAGTGCCTTCATGGAACCACAGCAAGCAGTCTGTGCAGAAGCCAGAAAAAAATGGAGAACTTAAAGTAGCACAAAGCAAAGGAAAAAAAGTGGGTCCTCCCTTCATGGTAGGGGGGGCAGGCTGGGCCTCCCCACACACCAGCCCCACACAAGGGTCTGGCCTACTCCAAGGGCACAGTCCCTCCCAGACTCTGCCCCCAACGGGCTTTCCACTGGGCACTTGCCCCCCCCAGCTTCTTTGACCTTGCCCCCCCCCACAGAAGGAGAGCCCTGGGACTCCCCCCCCCAGGATGGCTTTGAATTCCCTCCCCCCTCCTGAGAGTCCTCCTTTTCCTGTCTCGAAAGGAACAATGCTGCACACTTTATTGGGGGTGGGGGGCCTTGCAGGGATTCAGGGGGCTGCCTCTACTCCCCCCTGAAGCCCCCAAGGGTGCCGTGGCTCCCCCTGCCCCCTGGCTTCCTTCAGTCCACCCCCCGCCCAACATCCTCCGTTGTTTTTTCTACAATTTCACGCTTTTATTCTCTTCCTAATGCGGGTCTGGGGAACTGGGCACTGCCAAAGTCTTTCCGAGAAGCTCAGCTCAGGAAGTCAGAAAGTCAGGCTCAACCCTTCCAAGACCGAGTGGCTGTGGTTGCCGGCGCCTCGGCATAGTCAGCTGACGCCATCGCTGACTATAGGGGGCGAAACCTTGGCCCCCTCGGAGAGGGCGCGCAACTTGGGAGTCCTCCTGGATTCACGGCTGGCACTGGATGACCATCTGTCGGCCGTGACCAGGGGGGCGTTTTATCAGGTTCG
>NW_015388601.1:132213-134423 GCF_001527695.2 Protobothrops mucrosquamatus
ATGTAACACCGCTGTTGCGCGAGCTGCACTGGTTGCCAGTGGCCTTCCGGGTGCGCTTTAAGGTGTTAGTTACCACCTTTAAAGCGCTCCATGGCATAGGACCTGGCTATCTCCGAGACCGCCTTCTGCCGCAGATTCTCTCCCATAGACCGGTACGCGCTCACAGAGTGGGTCTCCTCAGGGTGCCGTCGGCCAAGCAATGTCGGCTGGCGACCCCCAGGGGGAGGGCCTTCTCTGTGGGTGCCCCCGCCCTCTGGAACGAACTACCCCCCCAGATCCGGGTGATTCCGGATCTCCTGACTTTCCGCCGCGCCCTCAAGACATGGCTTTTCCAGCAAGCGGGCCTGGCCTAGGGAGGATTTTTAAATCGGGTTCATTTTTAGAAAATTGTAAATATCACAACTTAGAATATTTGGGTTTTAATTGGTTTTATTCGGCGGGGATTGTGGGTTTGTTTTTGTTTTAAAAAATGTTGTGAGCCGCCCTGAGTCCCTCGGGAGGGCGGGATACAAATTGAATAAATGAATGAATGAATGAAGTCCCCCGGACAGTGCTGCCCCCCTGCCAAGACGGTCTGCCCTTCCACGGAACGAGCCCCTCTGGCAGCAGAGAAGCCCACCCCCAGCGCGGACCTTGGACAGGCAGAAGGCGGCTGGGGGGGAGAAGGCACTGCCCAGCCCTTCGGCTAGAGGGGCAGATCTCTCCCTCCGGACAGCCGACACCGTTTGCCTTCAGCACAGCTGCCCAATCATCCGAGGAGGAGGAGGAGGGGTGGGTGGGCACACCGCAGGCACCCCAGATCCTCTTGTCCTCATTCCTGGAGCCGGGAAGGGCAGCCCAGGCCTCCTTCTCCACTAGGCAGCCCGAGACCAGGCTGTATTTGCCTACCAAGGGGAAACCGTCGTAGAACCATGCCCCGTCCTCTCTGCCACGGGGTGCCTCCTCTCCTGCCTTGGGGACGCTTGAGCTTCTCCCCAAACTCACTTCTGACTCTGCGGGAGAGCCGGAGGGCCAGGAAGCTGCAGGAATCAGCCTTTCAGGATCCTTGGTCAGGTGCCAAAAACCTGCCCCCCCCCCCACACACGAAGGCCCAATTTAACCGACTTATGTGCGAAAAGGCCGTGCGCAGGAATCTTCTCCACTAATGGTCGGTACCCGCTTGGAGTGGGATTAGGGTCAATGCAATTTAAGGGAGGTCGGAGTTAGTTCCTTTGTGGCTACGTAACAATTCCAGGCTGATTCCCCTTTTCACTCCTCCCCCTGGCTCTGCCGGTCCTTCTTCTACAGTCTTGGCCTGATCCTTCCACAGTTCTGAGCTGCTCACTTGCCTCTCCTTCCAGTCAAATTGTGGCTTTTCTGGCCACTATAAAAATTCTTCAGTGGGCACACGGATCGAGCTACCCTCTTGTGCTCCCTTTTTAACAACCACCCACAAGTTGTGATCTACAGATAATCACAGACTCTGCTGCCTTTTCTGTTACCCCCCAGAGGCAGGCAAAGTGAATCGGGGATGTCTGTGTGTGTGGGGGGGCTGTCTCCCCAAAAGGCACGTGAGAGAAACGCAAGGAGGGGGCTTTGGTGCTTTGCACGTTCCTCAGCCGGGCATCTTCCTGGGCCCTGGGGCCACGGCTGTGTTTCGCCAGCCAAACCCAAGTTGCGAGCAGCTTTGCCAACTGCACCATCTTGCGAAGAGAGACGGAAAAGCAGCTCAGCTGCTCTTTCAACCACGGCTGCAGATGAGTTTTTAGAAATGGTTTCTCAGCCCACTTAACTCCCCCCCCCTCCGGATCATCTGGCTCTGCTTCAGCGGATAAACCTGTTGCTGAATTAGCCAGACGGGCGGCATAGAAACTTAATAAATCAATCAATCTTCATACACATCTTTAATTTGGGATTTCCCCCCCCCCACACACACACAGAGTTCTTCAGAATGGCCCAAGGTCTTCCTTTGCTGCTCTTTTTTGGTCTTTCTTCTTCCGTTTCCCTCTTGGCAGAAAAAGGTTTTATTTATTTTATTTATTTATTTAACATGGATTTATATGCCGCCCTTCTCCCTATAGGACTCAGGGCGGCTTACAGCATATTAAAACACTTAAAACATCATCCCCCCATAAAAACCTGTTAAAAACCAAATATTTTTTCGCTGTATGATTAGTTAAAATTAAATTAAGAATTGTCCCTGTTTAAAAATTCTCCCTAGGCCAGACCCG
>NW_015388601.1:134996-183427 GCF_001527695.2 Protobothrops mucrosquamatus
CCTGGGGATGCTTACGACCCAGTTCCAAAGGTCCAATGGCCACGCCCCTTGTGGTCACGTGATCCAATTTCGGGCAGCCGATGATCCGTACTTACAACCGTCTGCATTGTCCCGTGGCCGCGTTCTGCGACGTTTCTGCCCAAAACCAACATTTGCATCCAGTTTTCAGCAAAACTAGACAACGGTGAACAACCAGTTCATTTAATGACCACCACAAAAAAAAATTTGTAAAATCAGGTCAGACACGTGGGTGACCTGTTTTATGACCATCGCAAGTTATGACCATAATGGGGAGTTATAAGTCGAGGACCACCTGTACAAATAAGGTTGGTTGGGCTTTGAATTGAGGTACGTGACCCTAACACCATTGTGTTAATGATGGCTACTCTGTTTCTTCTGCTTTTCTTGACCACAGGAGACGACTTGCTGCTCTTCGGCTGTAATATGAGGTGGCCCATGCCAAATGGCCAGCATATCAGCCTCCAGTCCGGCCAGGTCGCCTTCCGCCGTGGTCCTCTCCTTCCCTCCAGCCGGGCATCGTTCCCGCTTCAGCCCAGCCGCCTCAGAAGCATCAAAGCTGCTGCTGCTGCTCCCGTTTGACCTCCGCTTTCCTCCCGTAGCTTCTTGGAGGCCGTCTGACCAGGGCTCGGGGTCATCGCCCACTATCACGTTGACCTTGACATGTGAACGCCCACTTGGTTTTCTCGCTCAAGCGGTGGGAACTGTTTCCAGCGGAAACCTGGCTTCTACCCCAATCTAGGCAACCAGGCCAGAATGTTGAAATGGGGGACTCCCTCTGGATGGGATGGTGGGCCCTCCCTCCCCCAAAACTGCTCCAGGGGCCTCTGAGACATGCAGGCCCCTTCCCCCCCACGGAAGCCCCAGATCAGACCCTGCCAGACCCAAAATGGGGGCCCAGCACTACACAGAGGCTGCTTAGTCCCTGCAGTGCTGGCTCCTCCATTTTAATCCCATTTTCCCCAAAGGAACTCGGGAAGCAGCTCCAGGGGCTCCTGGGGGCCCGGAAATGACCACAGCTCCATTGCAGTGGCCGCCATTTCCAGAGAGAGGTAGAAATGCTCTTTTGGTGCTGCCAGAAGATGGACTCTTCAACCCAGAGGGGGCACATGGGGTGGCCAGGAAGCAGGCGAAGGAGGAGCGGAAGCCCAGCGTTGCGCGTCTCCTACTTGAAAGCCATTACCGCTGTGCAGGGGCCAATCCAGAGTGACGGGCTGAACTGGGACCTTGTTCTGTTCGTCACAAGCTGACTGGTGCAGCAAAGAGTGGACTTCAGGTGCTTTTCATCTGCGCTCCCCCCCCCAACCACCACCACGTGCCCCAATGCTCGACAGGCCGGATCCCAGGAACTCCCCCCTTCCAGCATTTCCTTTCAGACAACACGGATCTCCTCCTCCGTTTTGCTGCCCTTCCAAAGAGCCCCCCCCGGACTCAAATGTCCAGCTGCCCTAATGACAGAACATACCCCGTTGCAATCAGGCAGTGGCCAAGCGCAGGCGGTCCCCACAGAGTGCCGCTCCTCTGGGGCCCCATTCAGGCTGGGCTGAGGCAAGGTCCTCGCGGGCCCAGCTCCCCCCCGGGCAGGGGTCTCGGAAGCAGCCCCCACAGCAACGTTGCCTCGCAGCCTTGCCGCAGGTGCCGCCCTGCTTCCTCTTTCAACTGACCTTCCTTTCCGCAGCAGCTGGATCCTGCCCAGCAGCTGCATTCATGCCAACCGGGGATTTCCAAGGCTATCCTGGCACCGGGAAGGTTGGGCAAACCCCCAAACTCAGGCAGCTCCACAATCAGGTGCCTGACGTGCCCCCCGCCCAGGCGGCTGCCCTTCCGGGCGTTCCCTCCCAGCTGCAAAGGGTCAGCCACAGGGCTGGAGCCCAGAAGTGCCACTTCCAGCCCCCGCCCCACAGATGCCGGCTCACCTGGGCTTTCGAACCGGCTCTCTGGGATCTTGCCGGTTGGTCTGGCCGCTCCGGGGTTCCTCTTTCCCTCCAGCTGCGGCCTCCAGACTCGACCCGGGCTTGGGGCTCTGTCCGTGGCCCCTGCCGTCCCCACGATGGTCCCTCTCGTCCTGAGGCCTCACCCTCCTGACCTCCGGGGGGAAGGCCAGGGGGGCAGCCATGGGAACGGGCTGGCTCTCGGCCTGCAGGCCCTCCTCCCTCCTGGCTCGGACCCGCTGCTTGTTCAGGGCGATGGTCTTCACCGAGAGCTTGTCTTCCTCCTGCGCCGCCAAAATGGGGGGTGACGGGATGAACCGGG
The DNA here is from genome assembly GCF_001527695.2 of Protobothrops mucrosquamatus. NCBI lineage: Eukaryota > Metazoa > Chordata > Lepidosauria > Squamata > Viperidae > Protobothrops > Protobothrops mucrosquamatus. The sequence goes on from NW_015388601.1 coordinate 137,268, forward strand.
GGAGGTCTTTCGGGGGTCCTTTCTGGAAATTGCTGGCAGGCCAGGGCGGCAGGTCCGGTTCAACAGCAGGCGGTCTGGCCCCCGAGGAGCCCCTCCCCTGCTTGCCGGGATCGCTCTGGGCGGGAGGAAGGGGGGCCAGCGAGAGGAAGGAGGGCTTGGGGGAGGGCTCCTCGCAGTAAATGTGGCTCCCGTTGATGCAGAGCGAGGACCCGGAGGAGGGGGGGTCCTTGGGGGGCCTCAGGCCCTGCAGGGCTTCTGGCAGCAGGTTGATCTGGCCCACCTCATCGCTGAAGGCCCTCTTGTGGGTCAGCTGTGGGGAGGGCAGAAAGTCTCTTCCTGGGAGGGAAGGAAGGAGCAAAGACGTGGTCAGCCCAGCTGCTCTGCCCCACAAAGGCAAAAAACGGGGGGAATCCCCTTCGTTTTGAGTACCACCTTTTCCAACTCACACACTTTATTGAAAATCAGAAGGTTTTGTGGCCCACATCTTACGCCTTAATTGGAAAAAGTGCTACCAAACCTTTTGGGGCTTTTCCCCCGAAAAAACTGGGTAATTCACCCAGCTTAAAAGTTGGGTGGTGCTAAAATGACCGTCAGACCCTCCGTATCCGGGTGGGGGGCTCACTCCCAATCCCCTGCCTTGCTCCAGAAGGGCCACAAATGTCTCTCCTCTTGCGCCCAGGCCTCCCGAAAAGCCCCCCAGAGGCAAAGCCCCCTCCTCCCCAAGAGGAGACCCAGAGGGGGCCACCTGCCAGATGCTGCAACCGGGCAGCCGTCCGTTCCTTCCCCCTGGGGGGCACCGAGAGCAGCAACTCAGCCCTCTGACTCAAAAGGGCAAAAGGAGCAGCATCTGCGGGAGGGGGGCAGGGGGGGCATCCTAGAATCCCAGGGTCTTTCCCAAGGCCAGCTGGCACAGCCCCCCCCCGGCTTACTTACCGGCAGGGTCGGTGGAGAGGCTGCTGTGCCGGCTGGGCGAGGGGCCCCCCTCGGCGCTGCCCAGGCCCCCCAGGCTGCTGGCAGAGGAGAGGGTGCTGGCGGAGCCCAGGGAGGTGCTGGAGCCGGTCAGGGAGGAGCGGTGCAGCTGGCCCCTGAAGAAGAAGCCCCCCCGGGCCTTCTCCTTGGGGGGCCCCGGGCGCAGGTCCTCGTCCAGGGCCCCGCTGCTGCTGGGCACAATGGCGGAGGAGGAGTCCAGGTCGTAGCGGTGCTTGCCCGTCATCTTGTCCTTCAGCCGCCGGAAGGGCGAGCGCGGCTTCTCCTTGACAGACAGGTCGAACATGCTGGCCGTCAGGGTGGGGCGCGTGAACTGCAGGCTCAGCTGGATCTCGCCCCGCTCCTTCTCCTTCTTGCCCGGCTTGGAGTGGAGCTTGTACCACCTGGGGGGACACAGGAGGGAGGGCAGGGCATCAACCCAGAGACCCCCACAAGGGGAGGGGGACGTCCTCACGACCCCTCACTCCCAGCTGCCCTTCCCCGAAGCAGCCCCCCTGGCCCTAACGCTGTCCGGCCCCTTGGCAGGGACGTCTGAACAGGGCTGTGGAGTCGGAGTCGGAGTAAATTTTGGGTACCTGGAGTCGGAGTCAGAGTCGGCAAACAATGCACCGACTCCGACTCCTACTAAATTTAGATTGGAATTTTAAAAAAAGCAAGTTTAAATGTCCCAATTCACAAAAAGTTATAATTAATGACTTCTCTACTGTAAGAATAAAGACCAATGCATGCAGTGCCTCACGTAACCGCAAAACAAACGTTAAGTGACCGTGAAGAAGCATGCTTTTCATGTGCTTCACTATATGGCAGAGGAGTCGGAGAGTCGGAGTCGGAAGTACAAAAAACTGAGGAGTCGGAACATTTATCTACCGACTCCACAGCCCTGCGGTCTGAAAACTGCCACTCCAGGGGCACGAGGTTGGGGAGTGCCCTGCTCTCTGCCACCCTCTCCTGGGCTTCTCTTCCTGGCACTTGCCCTGATCAGGATTCGCATGGAGGGCCCTCTGTTCTGCTCCGGTACACCCCCCACCCCACCCCCCCATAAAGAGGCAGGCCGGGCCCTCCTGGGCTGCTCTGGACAGCCTCTGCCCCCGTCTCAGCAGGGCTCTGCCCAGGGTGTGTGTGTGGGGGGTGGTTCTTCTTCCTTTCCACCAAGAAAAGCCAGCAGCTGCCCCACCCACACAGCTGGATGGCCACAGCTGCCAGGCTGCAATCTACCATCCTCCCACAAAGGGTCCACTCTAACTAAGCTCTGGGCCCCCCACCCTTGCAGGCTCCCCTGTGAGACGGCAGAGACCCTGCCTGGTCCCACCTTTGCCCGTGTGCCAACTCTCGTAAAATGTCCCCTCTGTGCCCGTGAAACAGGTGCCAAGGAACGGATGCAATGGTGCCCTAGAACGACCTCGGGGGCAACAGCAGGAATACGGGCAGGGCCAGAGGCTCCGGAGAGACCCTCCCTTGTTTCCTGGGCAGTAAAGGGGAGGGGGGGGAGGAGAGAAATGGACTTTCAGACTTGCAAGACCCTGTTAATGTAACCTTAGGACAGTGTTTCTCAACCTTGACCATTTTAAGGCATGTGGACTTCAACTCCCAGAATTCCACAGCCAGCAATGCTGGCTGTGGAATTCTGGGAGTTGAAGTCCACATGCCTTAAAATGGTCAAGGTTGAGAAACACTGCCTTAGGATAAAACAGCTCCTGGGGCTGAAGTCTGAAAGGCCACTTCTCCTCCCCTTCCCCTCCCCAGCCCCCCAGACGAGGGAGGGTCTCTTCGGTGCCTCCGGCTCTGCCCACATTCCTGCCGAGGGCCTGGCAGCTCCCATGCCTGCTCCCGGCTGTCTTTCTCCGCCCTGCACCAGGGTGGGCGACTGGCCCCTTGCTGACCTGTGGACTTCAACTCCCAGAATTCCTGAGCCAGCCAAACTGCTCAGCCAGCAATTCTTCCCACAAGGTGATACGGAAGACAACATGTGTAATATACCATTTTGGAGTCCAGATTAAATGACCCCACAGCTTAGCAAAGGACGCTTTCGGACAGGCTCGGCCCTCCTCTTCCGCCCTTCCTCATGCAAGGCACCAGCCAGCCTTCGCCAGCAAACCCAGGCAAGAAGGTTGGCAGAGAAGCTGCCACAGAAACACAGAAGGCAGAGATGGAAATGACCACCAGGCCGCCTGGTCCTTAAGGAGGGGGCGCTGCAGATCTTGACCCCCACCCTTTAAACAAAGCAGGGCACAACTGCAGCAGCCCCCCAATTTATATAGTTGCCCATCTCCAAGGTCCCTTCCAACATCATCATCATCATCATCATCATCATCATCATTATTATTATTATGGATCATCGCACAGTCAGCCAGATGTTCAGACTGGATTTGGCATTTTGTCTACCTATCGAGTCCTTCCCAAGTGCCTGGGATAGGCAGATGTGGATGTTTGATGGTATTACAGATATCGTTGTTATTATTATTATTATTATTATTATTATTATTACTACTACTACTACTACTACTACTACTACTACTACTACTACTACTACTACTACTATTACTATTACCATTACCATCTTTAAGATCTCATCAGAACCGTAAATGCCATTAGCACAATCATAACTACAGGAACTGAACTGCATAGCAAGGAAACCCAAGGAAAACGTCGCAGTCAGAGGCACAGCCAGGAGTCAGGTCCCTTCACACATTCAGGGCCCCAGGCCCAGAGCCAGGTCTTTAGGGCATTACTTAAGGCCAGCAGGATCAGGGGGCCCCTAATCGCCAGAAGGAGAATATTCCAGAAGGTGGGCACTGTGGCAGCAAAGGCCCATCTGCCAGGCCTAGCAATCCCTGGCCGGTGGGAGCCGAGCGTGCCCACCCTGCCAGACCAGGCAGGATGGGCAGAAACAACTGGGGAGAGACCCCAGTCCCATGAGTAGAGTACCCCAGCCCCAAATCATAAGGGCTTCGCAGCTGACAGCTAGCTGGAAGCAGGCAGGGAACCAATGCAGCTGGCAGAGGCGTCCCATGCCTTGAAATCCGAGACCATTCCCTGCGCCTGCAGCCCTGCTCTGCGCCAGTGGAAGCTCTGGGACGCACCTCAAGGACGACCCCAGGCAGGTCACCCTTGAATTTTGCTTCCGTAGACTGTATTATATTTGCATAAACCGTTGCTTGCTCTTCTGCCTCATGTTCTCTGAGGCAGCATAGATGGGAAAGGTCCTCTAAAAGGTTGAGCTGAGCCGTGTGTGTGTGTGTGTGTGTGTGTGTGTTGTGGGCCAAGGACGAGAGGGAGGAAGGGAGCCCCAGCTGCCTCCCAGCCATGGGGCCAAGGAGGTCTTCCTCCCCGGGCAGCCTGCAGGCGTCCTGCCTGTGCTTGGCAATGCAGCCCAGCTTCCCCAGCTCATCCCTGCCAGCCCATTTCCAGAGAAATGTTTATTTGGAGAAGCTTCAGGAAGGTTTGGAAGCACTGCGGAGCACATGACTCACTGGAGGCCAGTCAACATCACACTTTTTCCAAAATACCCCAGCCCACAGCGAAGGAAGGAGAGAACAGATCCAGGGCAATCCAGGCAGGCCTTCCTCCAAAGCCCGGGCAGAGCCACTGGGCCAGTTTGCTGCTGCTCCTCTGTTCGCTAGAACATCTGGCAGGTTGGCAGGGCCAAAGGGCCCACGAGAAAGGCTGCGGGGCCATGTTGTGGGGCCCCACAGATCTGGGCCTCGAATGGCCCCCTCTACCTGGCAAAGAATCTGCCTGCAATTTCCAGCTTCTCTGCTCTGTTCCTTTTGGGGAGGGGCCTGCTGGCTCAGCCGCTGAATAGTCCCCCCCCCCGACAGCCCAGAAGGGGCTCAGCGGAAGATGCTGCTGCCAAGGGCCCACAAGCCTCCCCACAGCTTCCGACAGGCCTGCACGTTGCTCCCCCGATACTGTCCAAAGCAGATGAGTGACAGACGAGCAAGGCAGAAGTGGGTCCCTCTGCCCCAGTGACAGGAGAGGCCCCGTTCCCTCTGGGTGCCACTCGTGGGGTTCCAACCCTTCCAGCTGCTACTCTCCTCCTTGCCCTACGTCCGGGAGGCCCCGTTCGGCTTCTCTTTCTGGAACCAGCAGAGCCAATTCCCACCCGCCGGCTTCAGCCCTGGAATCCTGAATGCGCTGCCCGCCTTGGGAGACGTTGCCGGAGGTGCCTGGCAGGCGTGGCAGCAGAGGGCTCCCTCCCAGCTCAGGCTTTTCTCTTCTCGCCAGTGGGGTACCAGCCAGGCATCCAACAGTGCCATGCATGAAAGCAGGCAAAAGCCAGCTGTTCTTCTACACTCAGAGGGCAACTCCTCAGCACCGCACAACTTTGGACACGGGTTATTCTGGGATTCCCAGGGCCCCCTTGGGGGACACCCCTGCCCCAAGGCTTAGTCTGAGCCAGCACTCTTCTCAGCTGCCACAGAACAAACCAGCCCCTCCCCATCCCCGGGATGCACTGACCGACCTGCTCCAACATGTATCTTACAATATTCCAGTTAAACCCAAAGCCGATAAACACACATTTCGGCAGAACAGCAGCAAAACCCGAGCCCACAAATACATTCCTTAGTGCAGGGGTAGGCAACCTTGGCTCTTTTATGACTGGTGGACTTCAACTCCCAGAATTCCTGAGCCAGCCATGCTGAGGGGAAAGGGAGGGGTTTCCAAGCTGAGCCATGCTGGCTCAGGAATTCTGGGAGTTGAAGTCCACCAGTCATAAAGCGGCCTAGACCAGAGGTAGGCAACCTTGGCTCTTTTATGACTCGTGGACTTCAACTCCCAGAATTCCTGAGCCAGCCTGGCTCAGCTTGGAAACCTCTCCCTCTCCCCTTAGCATAGCTGGCTCAGGAATTCTGGGAGTTGAAGTCCACGGGTCGTAAAAGAGCCAAGGTTGCCTACCCCTGCCTTAGTGTCTCAACATCAACCCTGGGAAAGACTAAAAACTCCACAAAGCAATTCCAAAAGCACCACTTTATTTCCCAAACGTCAGGCAAGAAAACGCCAAGCGTTTTTCTGGGAAAGGTGCCCTAAGTGGAAAGCACCGGTTTGGGGTCTCTGCCCAGAATGGGGTGGGAATTGGGGGCTCTCTTTGGGGTGGATGGGAGGGGGTAGGGAGGGGGCACCGAGGGCCAAGCCAGGCAGGGGTTTTTAGGGCAATATGAGCAGCTCAGAAGCCTCCCAGAAACCCAGCTGGCGTCACCCGTGTTCTGTGAGCATGGTGGTTCTCCCCCCAGGAGGGGCTGTTCCAAGAGGGAGTCTTCAAAGGAAGCCCCATACAGAATATACAGCAGTAGTCTATTCTCACGCTAACAAAGGTAGGACTGAAAGGTCTTGTGCCGAGTGTGGTTGTTTTCTTGCATTTTATGACCTAGCTAGGAGTTGGGAGTTGCTGAGTTGACATTCTAGTGGCAGGCCCCATCGGTGCTGTTTGAGTGGTCTTAGAGGTTGTTTAATATTGGTTTGTTTGTCAGTTCCTTGACTGGGGTATTGTTTACTTGAGGTAATCTTTGCTCATCTGGGCGCCGATTGCTGGTGGGGAGCCGTTTTGGTGAGACTTGCTGAGCAAAGGCCGGCTGCTTCTGTTTCCCACCTGCTTCCTGAGCGCTTCCCACGAGTCCGGATCTCCCAGCCACGATCCCTGCGGCTTCCGAGCAAGCGGCCTCCCACTCTGAGTCAGAGCACGCAAGAGCGCCAGCGTTTCTAAGCAGAAGCGCCTCCATCCGGCAGGGATTTACTTCCACGCAGAGCCTTACGGCCTCCAGGCTCTCTGTGTCCCACTTGGCTCCAAGAGGCCCATCCGTCAACTTGCCGATAAGGACACATTCCCTTGAACCACGGAACAGGGCGGCCAGCACCATATAATCTGAATGCTCTTCTGTGGGTCACCCATGGGGCGCCTACAAGCTTCTCTTTCAGTCAATGAAGTTTTCCTCCAGTCTTCTCTGAAAGGGCACTCTCTGGTGCTGTAATTACGATGAGGCTCAACCTGCACAACCAGCAGCAAGCGAAAGACGGCGGTTTCTCAGCTTCCTTTTGTACTCCAGAGCTCCTGGTCCTGCTCCTCCTTTCTCCAGTGGTAAAGGCAGGACACGGTCCCAGTCGGTGGAGCTGCTGAAGTTCTCCCCAACCGGAGGCAAGCTGCTCCCTGGTGCAGAAGCTTTATTCTTATCGTGCCCCTGGTCTGCGCCTCTCCAGGAGACGGCTCTCTTCCTGAAGGTGGCCTCTCTTGAAGAGTCAGGGCAGCCCCAGAAGGTCCCACTCTGTTACGTCCTACAGGAAGGTCCCACGCCTGATCTTCCACTCAGACACTGGATCCCTTCGGCCACTCCAATCATCCCAGAAGACCACGTTGGTGATGACATCGGCAACTGTTTTCCCAAGGCTGAGGGCCCAACAGACATCTTGTGTGTTGCCCATGTGCCACCCAGCCCAGGCAGCCAAGCTTTGGAGACAGGCCCAAATCTCCACAAGCGTGGGAAACACTTTCCCCCTTTGCCCGAAGCTACGCTGGTCACGAATGACCGACGGGCTGCTCTCTCAGCAGAAAGACGGCAGGAGGTCCAAAGGGCAACCAGGCTGCCCCCCACCCAAACCCTCTTCCACACTGACCACAACATCCGGGGATTTGTGACTGATGGTTCCAAAGTCTCAAGTGGTATAAAATCCCCCTCTCTGTACACAGAGTTTTTCTGAAGGAAGGACAGCCATCAGGCAGGGCTGCCATAGTGGATGCTGCTGGATGCAAGCAGTTATGCTTGATGACCTCTTAGGTCTTTTCCAACTCCGAGTTGTCCTAAGAACAACGGGTGGGCTTCAGGAAATGCATGAATTCTGAGATGCTGAATTTTTTGGTAGGGAATCTGTAAATCACCCAGGCAGCTTGTGGCCACCATTCCTTATGAACCCATTGAATCCCTGGTTCTCAGCTTTAATTCCAAAATATTTTTCGGCAGAAGCTGCACAACACTGCAATTTCCTCTGCTGGGTGTGGAGATAACCCTGATGGACTGGATGAGTCACTAAGGAAGGACAGAAGGCAACTCATGACACACACGCACACAGAGAGAGAGAGAGAGAGAGACAGAGAGAGAGAGACAGAGAGAGAGAGAGACAGAGACAGAGACAGAGAGAGAGAGAGAGAGAGAGAGAGAGAGAGAGAGAGAGAGAGAGAGAGAGAGAGAGAGAGCCACGCTGGCAGGCTTTCGAGATTCCCAAAAATAAAATTGTGTTCCTGGAATCCGGGCAGCGCCTGTTTCCTCACCTGGCCCACCCTAAGAACTGACACGCGGTGCCCTTCACTCCAACAGTCCTCAGATCTGCAGAGCAACTAAAACGGGAATCAAGACAGATCGCAATGCTTCCAGGTGACGGGAAGTGGAGGAGGGCAGTGGGCACTCCCAAACCACGTCCCGAAGTCAAGGGGGGCGGGCCTGAGGTCTTCTGGGAGAGGAGAAAGGCCTAAGACCCCCAGCTTTTCATCCTTCAGGCTCTGCTCAGCCATAAAGTCCAAAGGAAGTACCTTGATGTTTGGACTTGCAAGCCAACGAGAGCTGCACTCCAGATCCTGCAGGGCAAACAGCTCCAGAGGTCCTCTGGATGAAGCAGTAGGGCCTGGAGGGTCCCAGGACGTGTGTTACCTTCTGTCATGGCGCCTGCCTTGGGGAACAGCCTCCACTCTTATTACTGGCCTTCTGGAGCTGGCTTTTAGGACGGGAAGGAGCCTGGTCCAGGGACCGTGGGCTGGTTAGATGTCATAGTGGCTTGTACTTGCCTCTTGTAAATTGTTATGGATTGCTGCCCTTTTATCTTTGCTGCCCAAGTCATCCCTATAAATAAAAGCTTTCCTATTCTGGTTCCCTTCTAGGGCTTTAGACAAATTCCTACAATTCCCAGGCAGTATGGCAGCCCTACAGGAATTCTGGTTTATGCCACTCTGAGAATCTCAGCTTAATTTTATTTTCCCAGGGCTCTCCAGAAAAGCCGGATTGGGATTTCCAACCTTCCCAACTAATGGAAGGGAAGGCTGGTGTCAGCTGATGGCAGAGGCCCTCCTGCAGGGTGGACAGTGGCCATTCCCAAGCCTGCACTCACAAAAGTGTGTTGATTAGTGCTAGATTTCAACACGGCCAGGAAACCTTCCACAGCTCCTGCAGCCTTGCAGCCACCCCCAGACCTTTGCACAAAGTTCAGCTTGCAGCCGTCCAGCCTGAGCAGCAGTTGGTGAGAGAAGGGGAAATTGCTCCATCCCGCTCGGAAGCAAGGCAGGCCCTGGCTCAACCAGGGGAAGGAACCCCGGCTGTCAGACGGCCTTCTTCCACACCCGAAAGGAGCATGTATGTGGCTTCTTTGAATTGAGATGGACGCATTCTGCTCCAGGGACGTGTCTCCATCCGGATTGCAAAAGCTCTGAAGTTCGGGGGGGGGGGGTCCTTGGTGCTGAGCTTGGCGGACCAAGGACCCTTCATTTCAACTCTGAGCTACACAAACTCTTCTTTATCCGTACTCTGAAGTTTGTTTCCAGCAAGACTCCTCAGGTCCCGAAATAAAAGCGAAGAACGTTCACCATTTTTGTTTCCACCTGGACCAGGGGTAGGCCACCTTGGCTCTTTTATGACTCGTGGACTTCAACTCCCAGAATTCCTGAGCCAGCCAAGCTGGCTCAGGAATTCTGGGAGTTGAAGTCCACGAGTCATAAAAGAGCCAAGGTGGCCTACCCCTGACCTGGACCAAGCCTAAAGTCTTCCCTGTTTTGTGACTCCACTGCTGAAGCCCCCTTGGTGAGCGCCACTTTCTGTAGGAGGGGCCTTTCCGTGCCCAGGCCCAGCGCCTGCCATCCTTCCTCCTCTTAGAGCTGAGCTGCCCCACCCGCTCAGCCCCCTTTTTCATTTCAGTGTTGATGTCTGTGAACTGCGATGCCCGGAAGTCCATCAGATGAGATGCCACCAAACCCGGTTCTCTTGTGGTCTGTCCAACTTTCTTTGGAGACTTCATGAGAAGCTGCAGGGACGGTTTCTTCCAGCCCAGCACCCCTCTTTGGAAGTTAGCCCTGGTGCCAACCTAAATTTACCTCCTTGAAGTTATCTTATTATAGAGGAGAAACAACCCCGTCCTGCTTCCAACGCAACTTCCGTTGTTTCCTAATTTCCAGCAGATTCATCTCACAATGTCTGAAAACGCGGGACCTGAAGGGAACCCCCACTCAAGTCCACCCACAGGTCGCAGGAGAGGCTGCTTCCTACGGCTCCTGCAGGCAGACCGTGCTGAAGGTGGTCATGGCCACCGAGAGATTGTGCCGGAAGAGGCACAGCTGGGTCCTGAGGCGGCTGGAGAACAAACAGTCAGCCTTATCTCAAGCGAACAGCCCCGAGTTCACACAATTGTGTGACATTTGGAACAATCGCCTGGCCTGTGATGAAACCGGCCTTTTCCTGCACCAAAGCAGGGAGCAGAAGGAGCCTCTGGGCCAGGGGGGCACCCAAGGAGATGGAGGAGAGGGGTGCCAGGGAGTTTCCTATGAGACAAGCCAGTGTGTCACCCCAACTGATGCGCTGCACCCTGGGCAGGAAGAAAGCCCGGGCAGTGCCAACAGCAGCAGCAACCCAGCCACGGCTCAGCCCTCCCGGTAGACCCACACAATGTCCCCTTCTGGGCAATAATGCAGGCCCTTTTCCACTCACCATGAAATATTCAAGGCAACAAATGACCAAGCAATTTAGGTATTCAAAAACACAGAACAAAAACACAACCTGGGCCAAAGTCAGCACAGGACACACCCCGGGTGCAGCTGGTGGGCTCCCTGTTTATAACGGAGGCCTTCAGCAAGGCGAGGGCAGTGCCGCTCAGGGTGGTCAGAAATGTAGGTCCTCCCAGCCAGCGCCCTCCATCGGGGCCTGGTCAACTCCCGACCCCTGCCCTGGAATCCAGCAGGGGAGAGGGCACCCCCACAAGACGGCTCCCCCACACTGGCGCCCCAACCTGCAAAGCCCCCTCCCAAGAGGCCCCAACTGGATGCCTGCAGAAAGTAAGGGAAACAGGACTTATATGGCAGAACCAACTAGCCCAAGCTGGGGGGCTTTTAGTATCAGACCCTGAAAGACACCTTCCCACACCAACGTGGGCAATGTTGCCTGGGAATTATGGGAGTTGAAGTCCAGCCTGGAAGGGGAAAGTGAGGAGCCATCTGTGCAGTTTCACCAAATGGACCGGATGGGAAGGAAGCTGCTCACCACCCTCCCTGCCAAGGTTGCAGGAGCATCCATCTTCCTGGGAGACCAAGGCATGGCCCCTCCAATGCCCCCTCGAGGCTGGCTGAGTGGGGAGACCAAGCAGGGATGCAGCGGCCCTGACCCCTCCCAGAGGCACCCCAGTTTCTACCCCCCCCCCCGAAGCCTGCCAGGAACCAGCCAGCAGGGCTCCTCCACAGGGCATCTACTCCCCTGGGGCAGGCCGGGGGCCCTCGCTGCAGCCTTCCAGATAGGACCGAACAACCTGCAAGTGTTGCCCCAGATGTGCCCAACATCTGGGGAAATGGACTTGGGCTCAAGGTTCCCCTGGTGCGGGGGAGGGGTGGGAGGGCCTGCCCTGCCTTCTTCCAGCCCAACTGCACCTCCGCCCCCCCCAGGCAGGTCCAGGCCAGAAATCCAGGCGCCCCAGCAGGGTCCCCTCCCAGGGGTCAAGCCAGGCCTCCTCTCGTGCCCCCCCGCACAGAATGGACCGGACCCCGAAATGCCTCCCGGCGGGGGGATGGCCCAAGCGGGGAGTCCAGGGCGGCCCCGCCCGATGCTGCAACCCCCCCAGCCCCCCTCCCCCGCCCCGGGAGTGACTCGGCGTTTCGGGGGCGGGGGGTCGGGCGGGGGAGCCGCGCTCTGCTCGCGCCCAGGAGCCCGCGCGCCACTCACCGGTCCGGGTGGGCGCGGCCGTCCTGCAGCAGCGCGGCCAGCGGGAGGGCGGCGCGGCCCAGGAAGCGGTCGGGGCCCACCAGCGCGCGCTGCCAGACCACCAGCTGCAGCAGCTGCGGGTCCGGGCCGGGCGGCGGGGCCGGGCGCGGGTCGGGCGGCGGCAGCTCCAGCGCGCACTCCTCGGCCCAGCGCGGGCAGCCGCTCCGGTGCGCGGCCACGGCGGTGCGGTGCTTCTGCCGGCCCAGCTGCAGCGCCACGAAGGCGGCGTCGCCCGGGCCCCCCTTGGCCCGCAGCCCCCGCGCCTGCACCACCGCCACCTGCACGTGGCTCGGCAGCCAGGCCGGCGGCGGCGGCGGCGGCGACTCCTCACCCGCCCGCGGCAGGCTCATCCCGGCGGGGGGGGGGCCCAGCCGGCTCCTGCGGCAAAGTTTCTCCGGCTCCCGCGGGCGGAGGCGACGGGCGGGCGGGCGGCAGGCGCGGCGGTGCTGCTGCTGCAGCTGCAGTAGGGTGGCCCCGCCCCCGCCCGGCCCAGCGCCCCCCCCGCGCCAGGAGGGCCCCNGGGCGGAGGCGACGGGCGGCAGGCGCGGCGGTGCTGCTGTTGCAGCTGCAGTAGGGTGGCCCCGCCCCCGCCCGGCCCAGCGCCCCCCCGCGCCAGGAGGGCCCCGCCCTTGCGGGCTGGCTCCGCCCCTCGCCCGGCCGCGGGGGGCGTCCCGCGCAGAGCTCCCCGGGCGGGCGGGGCCTCCGGGCCGTTTGGCGCCCCCCCAAACTTTGCGGGGGGCCGGCAGGAGCCGCGGCGGCTGGGCTGGAGGGCTGCCGGGGGGGGGGCGATGGGTAGAGCGGCGCGTGGCTCGCGGGCTGCTCGGCTGGAGTCCGGGGAGAGCCGCCTCGCGCACTTGGGGCAGCCTCGCGCGCCCCCTCCGCGCCCCGGGCCTCTGCAGGGAGCGGCCCTCCGCCCCCCGCCCCCGGCGGGCGTCTGGCCGCCCCGGTGTGGTTAGCTTAGGGCGGCGTTCCCGCGCAGCGGCGGGCTGCAGTCGGGCCAGGGGCTCCGCCGGGAGCTCTGCCAGCAACAGAGCGGCCTCCGAACCCCAACACGAAGGCGCCCCGGCCTCGAGGGCTCCGCCGCAGCCCTGGTTAACCTCGGTGCAGATGCAGAGTTCCCCCCCCACCGGGATTCCCCCCCACCGGCCCTGGCAGGGGCTGCGCGGTGGGAGTGCAGAAGGAGGGCCGGGGGGGGCAGGCTCGCTACTCCAGAACGGGGGGCTGGTGTTCTGGAGCGCGAGCATGCGCAGAGCAGAGCACGTGCAGCGCAGGGGAAGGCGGCACTGCTGTGGGTCGCGGACCCTGGAAGGGCCGAGCATGTTTCCAAGCGGGAAAACTCTCAATTTTATAGACCCCCTAAACTCCCACGAGTCTCTGGTTAGCTTAGAACTAAAATCCAGCTTGCTAAAATAAAAACACAAGAGACCCGAAAAGCAAAGTACAAAAAGTCAGATCAAACCCCCAAAGTCACTGACCCCTCCCGCAAGGCCTGGGGGACCAGCAGGTCTTCCAGCAAGGGAAAATGTCCACTTAAATAAGTGAGATCCTAGTTGACAGCCCTCCAGTGGCTGGCAAGGCTAGAATAATCAGCTCTGTTTGTAACTGTAGGTGGGAAAGGGGAACAGGAGGAAAAGCTGCAGACAGCTCGTGGTCTAGTCAGAGGCAACTGAACGGGTAGGCAACCGTGGCTCTTTTATGACTGGTGGACTTCAACTCCCAGAATTCCTCAGCCAGCCATGCTGAGGGGAAAGGGAGAGGTTTCCATGCTTAGCCATGCTGGCTCAGGAATTCTGGGAGTTGAAGTCCACGCGTAATAAAAGAGCCAAGGTTGCCTACCCCTGCCCCAGAAGGACTGGCAAAGGTCTCAGAAGGGACCCTCCCTAGTTTCTTGGACCGTAAAGGTAAGGTAAGCTATGTACCCTCAGACCTGCAAGATTCTATTAACATAACTTTACAATAAAGATAGCGCTAATATTCCCGAGTGGGCTTTGTATTTGGACTACCTTGCAAGGCTGGCAGATTTGTGCTGCAAAACTTTCTTTGCTATTAGTCTTGGCTGCCATCTAGTGGTCATCTAGATTTGTGCAAGCCCAGGGGCGACTGCAACCAGCCTTTGCTGGGAAAGGAAGGTTCAGGCTGCAGCCCAGCGAAGGGAGGAGCCATTGGGGGCCCCCAGTACAATTCTGCTACTTAATGCCCAGCCAGACGTCCATTGTCAGGGTTTAGTCCTGGATCACAGCACAGTGACGGAGTTAAGAGGGTAGAGAAAAGTTGTGTCCTACGAGTTTTTGGCAGGCCAGGGCTGGGCGGGGGGGGGCGGGAGGAGGTACGGCCATAGTACGAAGGAGCACCCTCTCATGGACCAGAAGCTCCAGCAATCTGTCCTAATTTACTGCAAATATGCTCTAAGGAACCAATATTTCTCAACCGTGGCAACTTAAAAGATGTGTGGACTTCAACTCCCAGAATTCCTTGGGATGAGCCTCGGGGAGACTGGGACGGGAGGAGACACCTCTCAGGAGCTTTGGATCCCATGGCCCATGGCCTCAAACGCCGGAGAAGTCAGGAGATTTGGGCAGTTCAAATGAGGTTAAAGATTTGTGGCAAGACTTAAGCTCTCTACAAGAATCTGACCGACTGGCCATTAAGGGAAACGAAGAGGAGATCAGAGAGGCATTCAAGGCTGGCAGGACCTGGATCTGCTGCAGGTGTGCAGGGGCTNCTTTGGATCCCATGGCCCATGGCCTCAAACGCCGGAGAAGTCAGGAGATTTGGGCAGTTCAAATGAGGTTAAAGATTTGTGGCAAGACTTAAGCTCTCTACAAGAATCTGACCGACTGGCCATTAAGGGAAACGAAGAGGAGATCAGAGAGGCATTCAAGGCTGGCAGGACCTGGATCTGCTGCAGGTGTGCAGGGGCTCGGCCGGGTCATCTCCCACACATGGTGTCCTCCAAGCAATCGGAGGGGAGTCACTGGTCTTTTCTGAGGGGTCAGTTCCAACTGACGGTTGTGGGGGGAGAGAGATGCCCCAGAGAAAGGATGCCGTGAGACACTTTGCGGGTCTCAGTGAAGATGGGCTCTCTGGAGGCAGTAGGTCAGCTGGTGCTTTTATGGGCCTCGCAGGGCAGGGCTCCCCTCGGGCCCACAAGCAACCAATTGGTTCATCCCCCACTTGGTGCCCACCGCGGCGGTCTGCAAAAGGGCCGAAGGGCTGCCGAAGTTTAACCATGAAGTTGTCCCTCAGGAAGGACACAGCACATCTTGTGCCTTCACACGATTTCAGGATGCAGTGGAGACTTTTTTTTAAATAATATTTTATTGATTTTCTCATTTTACAGTTGAATATTTAAAAAGCAATGTGATGACTGGGTTAATCAATAGTTCAATAGCGTACGTAAATCTTTAGTATAAATCTCATGTTACAACATCAAACATTTTCTCTCCTTTTCCATTAATATCTATTATCTCATATTGGGCTAGTACAATTCTTATTGTTATCAACTAAATAAAAACATCTTTGCTACCGTTATCAATAATGTTTAGCTTATATACATATCTTAACTGCGTTTGCAATGGGTGCTTCTGTCTTTTGCCTGATCCTAAATCAGATCCCTTCGGGATCCTGCTCTGAGCCTGAACTGGGCTGAATGGGCTCTTGTCCTCTGCCAACCCCAGAAGCCCAGTTTGAGGAGAAGGGACCCTGGGCCACCTCCAGAGCCACAGGAGAGCCACGTGTGAGAGGGGGCCGCTGTCCGCCCCCCTCTGGACCCCGAGGAAGACTCAGAGATGCTTCTGGTCTGCCCGGCTGGGAGCTGCCTCAGTTCCCCCAGTGAGACTCTGGCTTCTCCAAGCAAGGAGCGCCAAGGCCCCCTAGTGGCAGATCGTGGGAAGGGAGGGACCTCGCCCTTCCACTCCAAGCTGCGGTGTGTGTGTCTGGGGTGGGGGAGCACATCCCCAGAGGAGGGGAAAGTAGGGGGGCTTAACTGCAGCCCCCCCCCCACAGCTGAGCCCAGGGTCCAGGAGATCTGGAGCCCCGTCACTCTTGGCATAACAAGGGCAGCTGTTCAATGGCTCTTCCCTGCCTTCGGAGCCCTTCTGCTCAGCCTGACCGGCAGAGGAAGAACGTGGCCACTTGAGGTGGGAAGGGTCTGCAAGCCCAGGAGAGACCCCCTGGCCACCCCCCCACACACACTTAGCTGTAGGTGCTTTAAGCACGTAATACCCGGTTCAGGGCTCTCAGGGAGGGAAGAGGGAAGGACGGGGGGGGGCACAGAGGCACTTCCAGCCCCTTGTTGACTCTTGGTTGAAAATAAGGCCCCCTCTGCCTCTTCAGGGCTTGACTGCTGAATGCAGAGGCTTCATTCCAGCCAAGAGCTACTAAAGTGTAACAAGCAGTAATTGCAAATTAAGCAGCTATTAATCTGCATTCTTCTTTGGGGGGGGGCAATGTATTTTAAATGGTTCAAATATTGTTCTATTTTTAGAGGTCATTTTGGTTCCTGGTCTCAGAGCCAGACTGCCATGCTCCACTCAGCCTCTAGTGGCATAAAAGAACCTGGGGGTGGGGGTTTTCCATGAGCCACGATGCCCCCCCCATTTCCAAAGTCTTTTCTCAGAACACTAGACTGCTAAAGCCACTTGGATCCTGCTCAGACCTCATCTGCTGGGGCAAAAACCTCCTGGCCACCCTCATTGGGGGCTCCATGGCAAGGGACAACGGGGGGGGGGGGAGATTGCAACAGCACCGGTTGAGGCAGTGCCCCCCCAGCAGCTGCAGGGGTCAGTCAGGAGTTACTGCAGGTGTGAAACCTTGCAACGCCAACCCACAAGAGACCCTCTTCCTTGGGGGGGGCATAGGGTACTTTCCCCATAGGGCGCTTCCCCACTCTGCCAAAACCCCAAGAGAGGGCAGAAGGGGGGAGCCCTCTCAGCTCCGGCCCCCTGGCCACAAACCTTCTGAAGGGAACCTGCAGGTGTGGGAGGCAGGAAGGAGACGAAGCCCTGAGCCCACCTGGACCAGAAGAGGCAGGATGGGCCATTCCTTCAGCCCCCTGGCCCTGCCTGGCCTGCCCCCTCCTCCTTTGCAGGGGGTGCCAGGGGGTCTGGCAGGGCAGGATGAAGCCCCTGAACCACCCAAGAGAAGCCACAGACCCAAGATGCCCCCCCGGGGTTCCCCCTGCAGTACCAGCCTGTCTCGGCCCAGAGACCCTGCATGCCACCCCCTCCTTTCTAAGTAGGTACCCCATGGTGGGGGGCATTGCTGACATGGGTTCCAGGGGTCTCCCACTCCATTTCTGAGCCACCATCCTGGATACGTCCGAGTGAGGAGGGGTCACCCATTGGCAGAGCCTGAGAAAGAGGCCCGATAAGGACGATGAACAGCCCCCCCCCGGAGCCTCATGGGGAAACCTTCAAGGGGGCTTAGTCCTGGGGGGCAGCCCAGGTGACAAGGTCACTGAGCAACCTTAGCCATCCCAGCATGCTTTCCACCCCCCCCAGTGGACCCTCTCTGGTTGATTTGGCCAGGGGCTTTCTGCCCCCCCCCCGCCCCCTTATCTGGGGATCTCTGCTCCATGGAAAATGGTGCCGGGTCTGATGGGAGGCAGATAAGGCAGGCTCCTTTCCTCGCTCGGCCCCAGCAGCCTGCGCTATCTGCCCCATCTCTGCCACCACGCAACCAGGGCCCATTTTGGCTTAATGTTCCCTGCTGCCTTTTCCTGCGCCCGCCGGGCACAGGGCAGCGGTCGTTCCACTCGGGAGCCCACCATTAGCTACAAGGGGGGGAAGAGGAAGAGGTTTCTCGCTGGGCCGGCTCACCCCCCCCCCATTCCCTGCCCCAGCGACACAGAAGGCAGAGTCCTCTTTAAGCCCCCCCCTCCCACCAGGCAGAACCAGCTCTCCTACTGCAGGGGTTCCCCTCCCCCAATAAGACCAGTAGGACCCCTGACAGGCTGCTGCTGCCCCCTCCTGGCCTACGTCTGCAAAAGGGCTTCCCTGCCAGTTGCTGGACTGGGGGGGGCTTCCAGGAACTCCTGCAGCCCCCCCAGGACAAACCCACCACACCGCACAAGCCCTGAAGAGGTTCCTGAATTAGCTGTTCAGACGGAGGGCAGAGCTTGCCCTGCGGCTGCGTCTTCCCGGGGGGGGGCACTGGTGGCTGGCTCTCAAGCAGCAACTTGGCAGTGCCAGTCCCAGGCGGAAATGGGGCTTTGCCAAGGCCACCCATGGCTGCCCCACTCAGCAATCTTGCCCACCCATTCATCACCCTTCTGTTGCTCTCTGGCAATTTGGAAAGGGATTTGGGCAGCGGGGGGGGGGAGAGAGATCTGCACTTCTGGGATCCATTCATGCCCCAGGAGGAGCTGGCTGCTGGTGGTGGTGGGGAGCAGAGGAGAGCAAGCATAACTTGAGAAGTCACTGCGGGCACTTTCCGGAAGAGCTGGGGGTCAGCAGGCTCTGCAGAGACCACCCGGGAATTTCAGCTCCTCAAGGTCAAAAGTGGCCAGCCTTGGGGGGGGGCTGCCATGGGGCAAGGGGGGGCAGGGGGCAGGGCCGAAGGAGCAAGTCTCCATCCTTCTCACTATTGCCCTGTCAGGTTTATAATTTATGGCAATCCTTCCTGGCGCCTGGATCTGCAAGCCGTTTCCTCCGTACCCACCCAAGATCCTCCTGCGGATGCTGAGCCTGGTCCCTTTTGGATGGGGCCCTCGCCCCCTTGGGGGCCCTGGGCAGAAACCTTCTCCCCACCAGAACTGAGTGGCAGAGAGCCCCCCCAACCCTCCTTCTCTGCGCTCAGTCCACCCTCCCCTGGCTGTGTCCCCATCCCTTCCTCCCCTCGGTCCCTCCTGCCCTGGACCCCCTTCACTGGGTTGGCAGGACTCACTGCCAAAGGGCCTGCCCTGGGCGATGACCAGGACGCCTCTGCCGGTGCCAGGGTCAGGGCCACAGAGGAAGGGCAACCATGGGGGGGGCAGTGGCAGGGCAACCGGCAGATTTCAAGGGGCCGGTTGTTCCCTGTGACCGGGAGCCCCGGATCCTGCAATCTTCAGGGCCGGCTGGGCTGGGCTGGGCTGGAGAAGGGCTGAGAACAGCCCCCCTCGTGAGTCAAGGGGGGGGGAGACCCACCCCTTTTTCAGGAGCAGTCTGTGCCCAGGTGAAGATGCCCCCTCCCCCTTGTCCTGTCAAAAGCTTTTTGAAGGAAGGCGACTGGGGAGTGGTGGGGAGTATTTGCTGGATTTTCAGGGCTTTTATGGTCCTCTCAGATTTTTGCTTTCTTGGGGGGGGGCACTTTGGAGGATGAGATGCTCTGGATTATTCTCGATCAGCCAAGTGAGGAGAAGCCCCTCGCTTGGAAAGCCACCCCCTCCCCACGCCCAGGGCTGGTGGTGGGACCAGGCCGGGCGGCTGCCAGCCCCGCAGATCCGAGGGGCTGAGCCGAGGGGGAGAGGGTGGCCGGGGCGCTGCTGGGCCCTGAGGAAGGGCCGGGCAGGAGCCGCCTCCCGCCGCAGCATCGCTCAGCCCCCACCTGCAGGGCCGGGACAAAACCCTTGAGAAGCCGCCCCCCGAGCCCGCGAGAGGCGGCAGGGAAGCAGCCGGTCCCGGCTCCCACGCCTTCCTTCGCGGCTCCGTCTTCCGCCGGCCCCGGAGTGGGGCGCCCTGGGCCCGGGGAGCTTCTGCTCCGAGCGGGGTCCCGGGCGTCTCCGGCCGGCTGCGGGGACGGGCAGGGCGGGGCGGGGGGCTCGTGCTGCGCCGGACCCGCGGCAAGCAGGCAGGGCTGGGCTCCCCCGGGCTCCCCCGGGCTCCAGCAGCGGCCGGGAGGGGTCCAGAGCGGGGCGGGGGGAGCAGTTCCCTTTCTGGTCGCCCCGCCCATCCCGCGGTCCAAGGCGCCGGACGGCCGGTTCTCCGGAGGGGCTGGCCAGATGCCCACGGGAGCGCCTGGAGCTGCCGGCCTCCTTGGCAGGGCGCGAGGCAGGACCGGGCGGGGCACGGAGGCTTCCCCACCCATGGCCAGTGCCCAGCGGGGCCAGGATCCCGGCGCTGCCCAGAGGAAGCCTTTTGCCTCCCTGGAGGCTGAGAGTCCCCTGGCCGGAAGGAGCAGCGGCCAGCCCGGGCCCTGCGCCCCGGAGAGCGCCCTGGGTCCCCCGTCCAGCCCCGGGCCAGGCAAGGGGAGGCGCCCCAGAGGGCAAGCGGCGGGGAGGGGGCAGGCATTCCCCCAGAGCAGGGGTAGTCAACCTTGGCTCTTTTATGCCTCGTGGACTTCAACTCCCAGAATTCCTGAGCCAGCTTAGCTGGCTCAGGAATTCTGGGAGTTGAAGTCCACGAGTCATAAAAGAGCCAAGGTTGACTACCCCTGCCCCAGAGAAAGGGGCCTCTGCACGGATGATGTGGCCGGTCCCCTAATGAAACGCCTCCCCACAGAGCCCCCCCTTTCCCCCTGCACGGACCCCCCCCGGAGGAAGGGAGAGCCTGGCCGGCCAGTGAATTCGCCTGGCCCCGGCTCCCTTGGGCCAACTCTGCCCCCCCTCTACAACCTGACCTTGCGGCTTTTCCCTAANTCCCGGATCCGCGCGACTTTGTCATGCAGATATTGCGCAAAGTCCTCGGCCCTCCCCTCCAGGGGATCCCCCCCTCCCCTCAATTGGAGGAGGGAGCGGGTCACCCTGAAGAGGGTGGCCGGGCGGTTATCTGATGACGCGATGAGCGAGGAATAGTAGTTAGTCCTAGCCGCCCTCATCGCCACTAGGTAGGATCTAACGTGTCCTAGCCTGTGTTCGGTCGGGTTCGGTTCGGCTGGCCCTCCAGCTGCTCTCTAGGCTTCTTTTCCGACGTTTCATCTCTCTCAGCTCCCCGGTGAACCAGGGAGCCAATCGAGACCTACGTCGGGTCAGAGGCCGCAAAGGCACGACTCGGTCCAATGCTGCGGCGGCAGTTGTTTCCCAAGCCGCCGCCTGATCTTCCGCCGAGTCGTGGACCAGATCCTCCGGATAAGGCCCAAGCTCCGTCAGGAACCTCTCAGGGTCCATCAGTCGCCTGGGACGGAACCATCTCGGCGGTTCTGTCTCCCTGCGGCGAGGGGGAGCGGTCCGGAAGTCCATCCTTAGGAGAGAATGGTCTGACCATGACAAGGGCTCAACAGCTATTTCCCCTACTGTCAGATCACTCTGCCACTGGCCTGAGACAAAAATCAGATCCAGCGTGTGTCCACCCGTGTGAGTGGGGGCCTGAATTAATTGGGTCAAGTCCAAGGCCGTCATGGAAGCCAAGAACTCCTGAGCTGCCGCCGACGTCTCCCCCACTGATGGCAGGTTGAAATCCCCCAAGACCATAAGTTGTCCCTCAGGAAGGACACAGCACATCTTGTGCCTTCACACGATTTCAGGATGCAGTGGAGACTTTTTTTTATATAATATTTTATTGATTTTCTCATTTTACAATTGAATATTTAAAAAGCAATGTGATGACTGGGTTAATCAATAGTTCAATAGTGTACGTAAATCTTTAGTATAAATCTCATGTTACAACATCAAATATTTCCTTTTCCATTAATATCTATTATCTCATATTGGGCTAGTACAATTCTTATTGTTATCAACTAAATAAAAACATCTTTGCTACCGTTATCAATAATTTTTAACTTATACATATCTTAACTGCGTTTGCAGTGGACTCTTCTGTCTTTTGCCTGATCCTAAATCGGATCCCTTCGGGATCCTGCTCTGAGCCTGAACTGGGGTGAATGGGCTCTTGTCCTCTGCCAACCCCAGAAGCCCAGTTTGAGGAGAAGGGACCCTGGGCCACCTCCAGAGCCACAAGAGAGCCACGTGTGAGAGGGGGCCGCTGTCCGCCCCCCTCTGGACCCCGAGGAAGACTCAGAGATGCTTCTGGTCTGCCCGGCTGGGAGCTGCCTCAGTTCCCCCAGTGAGGCTCTGGCTTCTCCAAGCAAGGAGCGCCAAGGCCCCCTAGTGGCAGATCGTGGGAAGGGAGGGACCTCGCCCTTCCACTCCAAGCTGCGGTGTGTGTGTCTGGGGTGGGGGAGCACATCCCCAGAGGAGGGGAAAGTAGGGGGGCTTAACTGCAGCCCCCCCCACAGCTGAGCCCAGGGTCCAGGAGATCTGGAGCCCCTTCACTCTTGGCATAACAAGGGCAGCTGTTCAATGGCTCTTCCCTGCCTTCGGAGCCCTTCTGCTCAGCCTGACCGGCAGAGGAAGAACGTGGCCACTTGAGGTGGGAAGGGTCTGCAAGCTCAAGAGAGACCCCCTGGCCACCCCACCCCCCCCCCCCCACACTTAGCTATAGGTGCTTTAAGCACGTAATACCTGGTTCAGGGCTCTCAGGGAGGGAAGAGGGAAGGACGGGGGGGGGGAGCACAGAGGCACTTCCAGCCCCTTGTTGACTCTTGGTTGAAAATAAGCCCCCCTCTGCCTCTTCAGGGCTTGACTGCTGAATGCAGAGGCTCCATTCCAGCCAAGAGCTACTAAAGTGTAACAAGCAGTAATTGCAAATTAAGCAGCTATTAATCTGCATTCTTCTTTGGGGGGGGGGGCGATGTATTTTAAATGGTTCAAATATTGTTCTATTTTTAGAGGTCATTTTGGTTCCTGGTCTCAGAGCCAGACTGCCATGCTCCACTCAGCCTCTAGTGGCATAAAAGAACCTGGGGGTGGGGGTTTTCCATGAGCCACGATGCCCCCCCCCCATTTCCAAAGTCTTTTCTCAGAACACTAGACTGCTAAAGCCACTTGGATCCTGCTCAGACCTCATCTGCTGGGGCAAAAACCTTCTGGCCACCCTCATTGGGGGCTCCATGGCAAGGGACAACGGGGGGGGGGGAGATTGCAACAGCACCGGTTGAGGCAGTGCCCCCCCAGCAGCTGCAGGGGTCAGTCAGTGTGAAACCTTGCAACCCCAACCCACGAGAGACCCTCTTCCTTGGGGGGGGCATAGGGTACTTTCCCCATAGGGCGCTTTCGAGAGAGACCCCCCAAAGGTTTCCCCACTCTGCCAAAACCCCGAGAGAGGGCAGAAGGGGGGAGCCCTCTCAGCTCCGGCCCCCTGGCCACAAATCTTCCAAAGGGAAGGAGCGGAACCTGCAGGTGTGGGAGGCAGGAAGGAGACGAAGCCCTGAGCCCACCTGGACCGGAAGAGGCAGGATGGGCCATTCCTTCAGCCCCCTGGCCCTGCCTGGCCTGCCCCCTCCTCCTTTGCAGGGGGTGCCAGGGGGTCTGGCGGGGCAGGATGAAGCCCCTGAACCACCCAAGAGAAGCCACAGACCCAAGATGCCCCCCCGGGGTTCCCCCTGCAGTACCAGCCTGTCCTGGCCCAGAGACCCTGCATGCCACCCCCTCCTTTCTAAGTAGATATCCCATGGTGGGGGGCATTGCTGACATGGGTTCCAGGGGTCTCCCACTCCATTTCTGAGCCACCATCCTGGATACGTCCGAGTGAGGAGGGGTCACCCATTGGCAGAGCCTGAGAAAGAGGCCCGATAAGGACGATGAACAGCCCCCCCTGGAGCCTCATAAGGGAACCTTCAAGGGGGCTCAGTCCTGGGGGGCAGCCCAGGTGACAAGGTCACTGAGAAACCAACCTTAGCCATCCCAGCATGCTTTCCACCCCCCCCAGTGGACCCTCTCTGGTTGATTTGGCCAGGGGCTTTCTGCCCCCCCCCCGCCCCCTTATCTGGGGATCTCTGCTCCATGGAAAATGGTGCCGGGTCTGATGGGAGGCAGATAAGGCAGGCTCCTTTCCTCGCTCGGCCCCAGCAGCCTGCGCTATCTGCCCCATCTCTGCCACCACGCAGCCAGGGCCCATTTTGGCTTAATGTTCCCTGCTGCCTTTTCCTGCGCCCGCCGGGCACAGGGCAGCGGTCGTTCCACTCGGGAGCCCACCATTAGCTACAAGGGGGGGAAGAGGAAGAGGTTTCTCGCTGGGCCGGCTCCCCCCCCCATTTCCTGCCCCAGCGACACAGAAGGCAGAGTCCTCTTTAAGCCACCCCTCCCACCAGGCAGAACCAGCTCTTGTACTGCAGGGGTTCCCCTCCCCCAATAAGACTAGTAGGCCCCCTGACAGGCTGCTGCTGCTGCCCCCTGCTGGCCTACGTCTGCAAAAGGGCTTCCCTGCCAGTTGCTGGACTGGGGGGGGGCTTCCAGGAACTCCTGCAGCCCCCCAGGACCTCACAAGCCCTGAAGAGGTTCCCGAAGAAGCTGCTCAGACGGAGGGCAGAGCTTGCCGTGCGGCTGCGTCTTCGGGGGGGGGGCACTGGTGGCTGGCTCTCAAGCAGCAACTTGGCAGTGCCAGTCCCAGGCGGAAATGGGGCTTTGCCAAGGCCACCCATGGCTGCCCCACTCAGCAATCTTGCCCACCCATTCATCACCCTTCTGTTGCTCTCTGGCAATTTGGAAAGGGATTTGGGCAGCCGGGGGGGGGGAGAGATCTGCACTTCTGGGAGCCATTCATGCCCCAGGAGGAACTGGCTGCTGGGGGGGGGAAGCAGAGGAGAGCAAGCATAACTTGAGAAGTCACTGCGGGCACTTTCCGGAAGAGCTGGGGGTCAGCAGGCTCTGCAGAGACCACCTGGGAATTTCAGCTCCTCAAGGTCAAACGTGGCCAGCCTTGGGGGGGGGCTGCCATGGGGCAAGGGGGGGCAGGGGCAGGGCCGAAGGAGCAAGTCTCCGTCCTTCTCACTATTGCCCTGTCAGGTTTATAATTTATGGGAAACCTTCCTGGCACTTGGATCTGCAAGCCGTTTCCTCCGTACCCACCCAAGATCCTCCTGCGGATGCCGAGCCTGGTCCCTTTTGGATGGGGCCCTCGCCCCCTTGGGGGCCCTGGGCAGAAACCTTCTCCCCACCAGAACCGAGTGGCAGAGAGCCCCCCCCCAGCCATCCTTCTCTGCGCTCAGTCCACTCTCCCCTGGCTGGGTCCCCATCCCTTCCTCCCCTCGGTCCCTCCTGCCCTGGACACCCTGTGCTGGGTTGGCAGGACTCACTGCCAAAGGGCCTGCCCTGGGCGATGACCAGGAAGCCTCTGCCGGTGCCAGGGTCAGGGCCACAGAGGAAGGGCAACCATGGGGGGGGGGCAGTGGCAGGGCAACCGGCAGATTTCAAGGGGCCGGTTGTTCCCTGTGACCGGGAGTCCCGGATCCTGCAATCTTCAGGGCCGGCTGGGCTGGGCTGGGCTGGAGAAGGGCCGACAACAGCCCCCCTCGTGAGTCAAGGGGGGGGAGACCCACCCCTTTTTCAGGAGCAGTCTGTGCCCAGGTGAAGATGCCCCCTCCCCCTTGTCCTGTCAAAAGCTTTTTGAAGGAAGGCGACTGGGGAGTGGTGGGGAGTATTTGCTGGATTTTCAGGGCTTTTATGGTCCTCTCAGATTTTTGCTTTCTTGGGGGGGGCACTTTGGAGGATGAGATGCTCTGGATTATCCTTGATCAGCCAAGTGAGGAGAAGCCCCTCACTTGGAAAGCCACCCCCTCCCCACGCCCAGGGCTGGTGGTGGGACCAGGCCGGGCGGCTGCCAGCCCCGTAGATCCGAGGGGCTGAGCCGAGGGGGAGAGGGTGGCGGGGGCGCTGCTGGGCCCTGCCGCAGCATCGCTCAGCCCCCACCTGCAGGGCCGGGACAAAACCCTTGAGAAGCCGCCGCCCGAGCCCGCGAGAGGCGGCAGGGAAGCAGCCGGTCCCGCCTCCCACGCCTTCCTCGCGGGGACCTCCGCGGCTCCGTCTTCCNAGAGAGAGAGAGAGAAAGAAACAGAAAGAGAGAGAGAGAGAAACAGAGAGAGAGAGAGAGAAAGAAAGAAACAGAGAGAGAGAGAGAGAGAGAGAGAAAGAAACAGAAAGAGAGAGAGAAAGAGAAAGAAAAAAAGAGAAAGAAAGAGAAAGAGAGAGAGAGAGAGAGAGAGAGATTTCTGCCTGTGGCCAAGAGGCTGTTTGGGCGCAATTTCCAGATGCAGCTGCTGGAGGAGTCGGGGCTGCTGGGGGGGGGGAGGCAGTGAAGGGGAGTTGAGAACAAATGAAGAGTTCAAATGTGAAACGATTAAAAATAAAATAAACTACATGGAAGGGAGGTGAGATAAGGCGCCTGAGCCCTTTCTCCCTATTTAACATTCATTGGATTGAATAATCAGGCCTCATTATCTCAAATTGGTTGCATATTTGCCCTCAAAATGCTAATTTGAAAGTTGGCTGCGAGCACCGTTCTGCCTATTTTGACTAAAATATTATTTTGTTTTATTGTGCACTGCCGGTAGCTCCAGGGGCTTTTCCAGTTTAAAACAAAATAATAATAATAATAATAATAATAAAAAATTCTATCAAAGTCTGGCCCGGGAAGAAAGCACCGGGCGTTTCAGAGCAGATGGCGCTGGCTTTGCGCAGAAATGCCATTTCCAGGCCTTGAAGTAAAATTATGGCCCTTATCAGCTTCTTTTAGGGAATGGACAATTTATCATTAATCTCACAGAAGGAAATGGAGGGAATATTTTTATTCTTATTATTTCACCGGGGGGCGAGGGTGGGGCCCCCTCCCGCTGAGCGGGGCAGCTCCTGACCTCTGCTGAGACAGGGATGGGGGGGCTCCTTCATTCTGAGCCACCCATCAGCCCCGCGAAAGGCCCCCTTTCTGGGCCCATAAAAGGGGGGGGGGAAACAGGGCAGCAGAGGGGGACCAAGGGGGAGCAAAGAACAGCCCCACCCACCGCACTCCAGCCCCTTATCCCCAGAGTATTGGGACTGGGGGTGCCCAGACTAAGAGAGTGCAGGCTCCCTTGTCCTCCCCCCACCCAGGGAAGCCTTTGCAGTGCATTGATTGGTTATTTGGCTGGGACCCCGGACTGGTCTGAGGATGCCCTGACCAGGCAGTTCCCCCCCCCAGGGTCTGTCCCTCTTTCAGCTCAGAGGACCCCCCCCCCGCCCTGGCTGAGAATAGCAGCCCAGAGGATGCAGGCAGGAGAGGGGAGGGGTCCTGGAGGGGCTGCTGAGGCAGCTGGTTCAGGGTCTTCCAGCTGCAACTGGTCAGGCCTTCCCTCATCTCTCTGGACAGCACAGCTCCCACCTCAGACCGGTCCCTCATGGGTGTCTGGGCCGAGCTGACCAAGGGGCGACCCCCTTGTCCACTCCTCCAGTTGCCCTTGTGTAGCTGCCCCAGGCCAGGGAAGGGGGGCTGGGCTCCGGGAGGCCCTGGGAGGCCCCTCAGCCGGCTTGGGGGACTGCTCAGCTCCACTGGGGAGGACAGGCAGGCTGGGAGGAAGAGGAAGGAAATGGGGAGCTGATCCAGAATCCCAGACGAGGAGAAGCCTCAGCAGAGATGGGGGGGGGTCTCAATCCTGGGGCTGTGGGGTGGGGGAGAGGGGAGGGAAAGCCGAACCTGCCCATTGGGGCAGAGCCCCTGGCAGGCAAACTGTCGGTCTTCCTGTTTGCATCTGGGGTTTTGGCAAATGTGGGTATTCGGTCATCCAGAATCAGACGTGTCCAGCAGGGCACAAGGGCTCCCTAGTCCTGCCACTTGCTCCCCACCCCCAGGGCTGCAGGGGCTCTGCAGGCCCACCGATTCCTCCACAGAGAGCTCTGAGCCCTCCTTGCCATTCCCAGGGCCACCTTCAACTTTCCGCCCCCCCCTTGGGGCTTCATCGCCCCCCCCCCACAGCTCCTTGACTGCTCCCTGCCCTGCCCTTGCTTGCCAGCAGCTGGACACGTGGCCCGTGGCACGGGACGTGGTCTCCTGCAGCAAAGCAATCAGACCAGACATAATTTTATTTGCACGATTACCCTTTCTAAAAATCAATCAATAGATAATAATGTTGGAATAATATAGGGGCTTAAGGGCTCCATTCAGAGGCAGGATTAGGGGGAGTGAAGGGCAGTTGCCCCACACGGCGCCTCAATCCTGCCTTAGCGATGCAAGGATTCGCTTGCCAGATTACCCAGCATTCCGTGGGGTGGCTGCAGGTGACCTCTTTCGGATGCGGTGCTGAAGTCTGTTTGCACAGTGGACTGCAATTGTAGCCGAGATTACACAGGCTCGGGGAGGGGGAGGGGGGGCTGTGACACATAAACATGGAAATCCCCAACTCTGGATTCCGAGGGCATCTCCCTCTGTGTTTGGCAATGACTTTCCCGACTGGACAGATGGACGTGCCCCTGGCCGGTCCAGAGGGTGCCCAGAAGGGCGAAGAGCAGAAGCAGCCCTGGCTGGGCAGGCTGGAGCACAGCCCCCTCTGGCCAGGGTGGAGACCGAGGAGTGATGGGCAAGCCAAGGACCCCGCCCCGTCTTTGGAGGGCACGAGGCATGCTCAGAGGAAGCCCTGGAGGCCCAACAGCAACACGACGAGGTCATGAGCAAGTCTTGGGAGCCTCTCCGTGTCCCAGAACGGTGGCTGTTGCACCTTCACAGACAGAGGCATGAGAAAGAAGGGCGATGGGGGGGGGTCTCATGCACACAAAGCCCCCCCCTAAGGAATGGCTCCTCAGCTGCCCAGAGCACCTGGAGAAGCTTGGTCCCTTCTCCCTCCCTCCCTCCCTCCCTCTCTCAAGGCTGGTCTGAGTTGGATTTGAACCCCCTCAACATCGCAGGAAAGGCTTGGGGGGGGCTGAAGCAATGCAGCCCCTCTGCCCAGCTGCAGGCCTAACCCCCCCTCCCACCTGGGGCCACAGGTGGGGGGCTGCAAGGCCCCCAAAGAGAGCTCTCCCGGAGGGCACTTGGAGAGGAGGACATTGGCCGTGCACCCTTGATGAAAAATTTTGTTTGCAATAGCGGACGAATATTCCGTGTTTACACAAACGCTCTCCGTTTATTGGATTCCCTCCTGAAAAGCTGAGGTTGCAATTCCTTAGAGACAGGTCGGTGAATCGATAGATTTAAAAGCAAAATTGTGACCGTGGACTTTCCCAGCGGTGCAGCGAGAGAAGCGATTGGAGTGGGTGACCTTAATGGGGGCACAGACTCTCCTACGTCCGGCTTCTACACTGCCGTAATAAAAGACGCCAATGTCAAACTTTACCCCTCTGGAGGTTTTAAAATGCTGCCCAGAGTTACAGGCTCACGTTTGCGTTTGCAATAATTGTCTTCCTCGGAATTACGAAACCGAAGCTCTTTTCCTGGGCTGCGGAAATGGCTCCTTTAAATGCGTATCAGAAACCTCTTGTTTATCTTGACTGTCTAAGAGAGGGGTGGGGAACAATGCCCCCCTTTATGACCTGCGGACTTCAACTCCCAGAATCCTGAGCCAGCCATGGGAGTTGAAGTCCACAGACCGTAAAAGGGGGTCATAGTTCCCCACCCTGTCTAAGAGAACAGAATCCACCTAACAATTGAATAAAACGGGTCACCAGTTGTCCAGATGAGAGAGAGAGAGAGAGAGAGAGAGAGAGAGAGAGAGAGAGAGAGAGAGAGAGAGAGAGAGAGAGAGAGTGTATTCTTATCCACTTTCATATCAAGCCCTGCCTGGATGTGGCGATTAGGCACTAACAACCAGGAGTTTTGACATGCTTTTTTTTGCTTTCAAGATCTGAAAAACAGATCGTCTGGGCCCTTTTCTCCTCCCCCCAGCACCGGGCAGTTGCCTCTAAAGGCTGCCCTGGGGGCTGCTGGGGGCTGCCGCAGTTTTTAGCCACTCTGGAAAAGATTTGGATGGGAAAAAACGTTTCTGGGGAACCAAATCAGATTAGAACACTTGAAAGAGCCAGTGATCATTTTCATTTCCTTCACCAAAGTTTCTTTAAAAAAAACAAACAAACCCTAACCCAGGGGTAGGTAACCTTGGCTCTTTTATGACTCGTGGACTTCAACTCCCAGAATTCCTGAGCCGGGAATTCTGGGAGTTGAAGTCCACGAGTCATAAAAGAGTCAAAGTTGCCTACCCCTGCCCTAACCCAAAGATTTTGCCTTTGCCTGATGCAAAATGTCAACCAAGAAACCTCAAAGAATTCAGCTTGGGGTGGGGGGGGGAGATCTCCTCCCAGAAGGGCGCCTGCCAAGCATTTGTAGATAAAGGGAGCCCCCTGCTGGTAGGATCTGGCAATGGGTGAATGGCGTCCCACTGGAGGGAGAGGAGCAGATTGGAAAAGCCAAAAGATTTCCAGGGAAGGGTCTGCCCGCCCTTCGTAGCTGGCTTGGCAAGGTAAGCCTCCTCTTTTGGGGACCCCCAAGCTGCAGCCCCACTGCCAGACCCCTTCGCCAGTGGGGCTCTTGCCTGCCTCCCCCTGCTGGGCGGAAGGAACCTTGAGGGGAAGCCTGAAGACCCCCAGGCTGAGGCACGGCCAGAGAGAGGACCTGAGGGAGACCCTCCCTAATTCTCCAGTGCATAAAGGGGGAAGCACATTCAGACCGGCAAGATTCGGTTACTGTAACTCTGCGGGAAAGTACAGGCGGTCCTCAGCGACCATAACTCAGCTCCACATTTCTGCTAAGTGTGAAAAACTGTCATAAGTCCCCTTTTTCAGTGCCATTCTAACTTTGAAAGGTCACCCAATGAACTATTGTAAGTTGACAACTACCCGTAGCAACATTGGCCTCAGTCACCAACCACGTTGGGACCGGCAACTTCTTTGCTAAGCAAGGTGGTTGTTAAGTGAGACACCACATGACCGTAACCGCTGGCTTCCACCCTGGCTGCGCTTATCGGAAGCCGGCTCTGAAGCAGGCAAGTGGGGGTCACACGACCGTGTTGAGACAACCATAAGTGCGGGCACAGCTCACGATGTCATTTCTTTAGCACTTTCGTAACTTCAGTTGATCGCTAAACGGTTGTTAAGCGAGGACTACCTGCACTGGCCCGCATGACTTTGGTTCCCAGCCTGGTCTCCCCTGGGAAATTCCTGAATTTCTAGAAACTGGAAGTCCTTGCATGTTGGATTGACTGATTCCGATTGATTGACTGACTGACGGAACAAGGTCTTCACCTAATTTGTTCAAAATACAATAATCTGAACCTGGTGATTGGTGCCTTGAGGAATACTTGTGGATCGATTTGTTATGATATTCCCAGGAGTTGAGAAGCAGCCAAACCCTTCCTATCCTGCTTCTGAAAAACCCATCCAGAATTAGAAGAATGGTGAAATTGAATAAATTCCCAAATAAAGGCCTTCGACTGGTACCCTCAGAGGGACGTGAGAAGCAGCCCCCAGTGGCAGAGGCTCTGTCAGTACCTTCCAACTCAGTTGCCTCAAAGCGAGAAGGCTGGCAAATAAATCTAATAAATTAATAAAATTATAAATAAAAACCTTTTGCCACATCCACAGCTCACTCTCTCCCTATCCCCCCCCAAGTCTCCTTTCAGCAGCCTTTTGGAACCCACCCAGAGGCCTTTGAGTCTGGAAAGGCCCTCCAAAGGCCATCAGGCCTGGCCTCCAAGCCTGGTTGGCAGCGTCAGCAGGTTGCCGTGGAGATGAAGGCATCCTTGCTGGCCCTCCCTCTTCCCAATGGCAGAGCAGCAGCTCAGCTGGGGAGGGGGGCTCAGCTTCCCTTCCCCTGAATGCAGACCCTTCTGCCTTGCCTGGGGAGGCCTAGGAGGGAGGAGGGAGTGCCAGGCAGCAAGACCCCCGGCCCACTCCCCTCCAGCTCTTATGCCCCAGTTTGCACTTTCCCTTGTGCATCTTCCTAGGGCGCAATCGAGCTCCCAGGAGGGGACGCTATGTGGAGGAGGAGTCACCCTGCTGGCTTCCATCCTGAGGTCAGGCCTTTTGGACCCGGAGGGTCCGCTTTCCCTCCAGAGGCTGCCCATGCGGGGGGGGGACGGTCTCCCCTCTTCCCCCAAAGTGCACCTGCCCAGTCCAGCTCCACAGCCCAGGAATGCGGCGGCAGATGGGCAGCACTTTGATCTCCACAGCTGCAGCTTTGGGGAGTTTTAGGGTGACTGTTTATGGCATCTGTGTGTGTTCACATTCTTGTGTTGTGCAAACACAGCCTGTTTGGGACAGTGGGGGCTGAGGGTATTATGCAATGCCTGCTAATTGGATGGGCAGACTGGCAAGAGCGGGTGTGTGTAAACCCCAGGGCCTGATCATAAAGCAGAAGTAGGGAATACCCCCCCACACACACACACAGAGACACATACACACACACTTTGCCACTCTTGAGCTCCAGAAGGAGAGCAGGGTATCCATTTCTCCCCTTGTATGCAGCTTAGATCACTGGATCCATCGCCTGGTGGGCACATAGAGCTCCCCCCCCGTCCATCAGCCCCCCCAGCCTCATGCTACAGAGATTGTGAGGTCACTGAAACCCAGCAGGGAGGAAAGCCCCCCCCACCTCAGGGGCTAAAGCTGAAGAGCCAGATTGGGCCCGTGGTGAAGGCACCTGGGTAGAAAGCAGGAGATCCTGAGTTCTAGTCCTGCTGGCGTGAAAGCCGGCTGGGTGACTTTGAGCCAGCCACACTCCCTCAGCCCAGCCCACCTCACAAGGTTGTTGTTGTGGGGAAAATAGGGAGGAGGAAGGTGTGTTTGACATGTTTGCCACCTTGAGGTATTCTGTAAAAACAATGGAGGATGCAAAGAAATGAATAAAGTCCCAGGCTTGGGGGGTCTCTTCCGCCACAATGACAGCAGGAACAAGGATGGGCTGCTGATTTTGCAGCCACACCTTGAGGCGAGCTGACGTCCAAGGCCTCTAATCCAGAATAAGAATTGCCACTCGCTTTCTTTTCTATAAACTAGACTTTATTACAGTACAAAAATATAAAAAAAAATAATAAATTAAGTTACAGCTTTACTGCTTCATAAAAACACAGCTAGGCCTACATAAATAAATAAGGATAAAGAGCTATTTACATAAGCAAAAGAGGCACCCTCCATTCTCCTGAGAGTGCAGAGCAGCACCTGTGACCCACAACTCTCCTCCTCCTCCTCCTCCTCCTCCCCCCTTTAACATCTGGCAGCAGAGTCTGTGGACAGCCTTGACCGAAGGGGGCCTCCTGCCCAGAGCACCTTTGGCCCAACAAAGTCGGATATGGGGCCTTCCATCATCTTCTTGGCCAGTTGCCAAGTGGGAGCACAGCCTTCACCTGGTTGGCAGTTCAAGATGGGGGAGAGACCCCCTCGCAGCCTGCTTCCTGACAATAGGGGGTCCGTGTGCCCCCAAAGTAGGTGTTGGCTCCACCCGGCCCTTCCTCAACCAGCTGCACACGCCAGCAGCCATTCCAGCTGCCCGGGACCTGCCCCTGACAGGAGCCGTGGGGAGGGGGCCGGGCAGACGCAGAGGCCTGGCAATAGCCCTAAAGACCCCAACTCCTCCAGACTCTTTTCACTGCAGAGAGGCAGGGCCTGCCCCACCCAAAGGCCGGGACAGCCCCAGAGCTGAGGGGTTCAAGGCAGGGCTGGAAGTAGAAGCAGAAAAGCTTCTTCCAGGGGCCCCCGCAGTGAGGCAGAGGAGGAGCCAGGCCTGGTTCCCTTGCTGTATTAACCCCCAATTGGGGGGTGCAGGCAATGCACTGGGCAAGAATCTCCCCCCCCAAAGGTCCAGGACAGTCTGAGAGGGGTGGGGGGGTTGATTGATTTAATTAAAACAGCACAACCCACCCAAAAAAACAGGTAATCAGTGCAGCACAGCTGTATACAATTATTGGGAGGCAGGTGGGGCCCCAAGGGGTCCCAAGAAGGAATCTACTGGATCCATCACAGCTGCAGATTTCAAGCCAGAGGGGACAATGGGGCTCCTCTGCAGCTTCTGGGGCAGAGCAGGGGCCAGGCTGGAAACCAGACATGAGGGGGGGGGGAGACAGGCTTTCAGGAGGCATCTTAGCTGACCCAGGCCCCACTTCAGCTTCAGCTGGGCCTTCCAATTCCCATTCCCCCACCTGTGCTGGCCGGCTGGTTTCTTCCAAGGAGCAGGAGGGGCCACGACCCACGGCCCGCGGGTCTGGCTTGCAAAGAGCCTTGGGGCAGGAGGCGAGGCTAAAAGTCCACATTGACGTCTTCTTCCCTGTCATTGTCCTGCCTGTCCAGCGGGCCAGAGGGGGCCGCCTGTGTCCTCCCAAACTGCGAGGAGAGCTTGGCCGCCTTCTGCTCCAGGCTCTGCTTGCGCCACTTGATTCTGCGGTTCTGGAACCAGACCTTGACCTGAAAGGAGAGAGAGAGAGAGAGAGCCCTGAAGCCCAGGCCTTCCCCGGCCCAGCTGGGCTGGCACGGCTGTTGAGAGGGGGAGGGGGCTCAGCAACATCTGGAGGCCCACAGATGTCCCACTTGCTAGAAAGAAGCAGCCAAGCATGCTTCTAGGCCTAAGTGAGGAAAGGAAGCAAAAGATGGAAAGAGGACATTTGTACCCAGTCCGGACACAGCTCTGGGGACGGAGGGAGCCTCCCAGATCTTCGCAGGACTTTGGGCATTCTTGTAATATTTTGAAGCTGTACGAGCATCCATCCAAGAGCCTGATTCCCCTGCATTTATGTTATTTATCCAATTTGTATGGCTCCCCATCTCATAAAAAAAGTCTCCGGGCCGTGTATAATTCCTCATCAGGCCAGCAAGAGGCAGGGAGAAAATGGGCCTTGTTTTTGATGCAGATGCACCTTGAAGGTTCCACTTGCACTGAATTTATGCCGAGGCAAAGTCCCACTGTTTACTTTCAGCTGGACTCTGAAGGAAGCAAAGGATGAACAGCCTCGTGCAGCCATTACTTCCAAACACTTTTCTGCAGTTCAGTTGCTGTATCTAGACAACTAAATCAGAACGAGACTAGTTCTTCCGTCAACATGAGAAGTTCTGCAGGTTGCATAAATTGCTTCATTTGTTCTGCCATTTTTACTATTTATTTCCAGCCTTGGGGGGTGGGGGGGAAATAGGTCTGGCCATCAGCTTTGACAAGCAGCCTTCAGTCTAAAAACTAAAGGGTAACAACGAGGGAGCCATACTCGGTTGGCCAACAGAGGCAGGCGGAGTAGCACTTTCTGTCCTGCCCAAAATGACAGCAGGGATTCTCCGCGCTGGACCACAGCCTTCTCCTCCTCCTCCTCCTCCTCCTCCTCCTGTTTCTGTGATGGGCTGCTCCAGGGGCCTGCCAGTGTCTGGCCACTGTTTCAGAGGGGAACACCGGGCTTCCTCCTGATGCGAGAGAACTCTGGAAATGCCCCCCCAAAGATACTGTTCTGTAGCCCCCCTTTACTTCTCCAGGCCCTTCCTGTGCCCCGAGGGGGAGGGGGGGCTGCCTACCTGGGTCTCCGTGAGCTGCAGGGTGGCTGCCAGGTCCAGGCGCTCCGAGCCCACCATGTACTGCTGCTTCAGGAACTCCTCCTCCAGGCGCTCCAGCTGCTCCGGCGTGAAGACGGTGCGCACTCGCTTCATCTTGCAGGGCCCTCCGGCTCTCCAGGGAAGGGCCGGCCCCAGCGGCCCCGTGCAGCGCGGGAACTCCGGGCCTGCGACCGCAAGAGGAGCCGGAGAGTGACCCGGAGCCGGGAGGGAAAGCGGATCGCACCCCCCGTCCCGCAGGAGCTTCTCCCGTGGGGGGGGGGGGTCGGGAGGGGAGCGTCCTCCTCCACGGCATTTCCCAGAGCGCCTCCCGGTCACAAAGCCGGGACTTACTTCAGTCGCCTTTCCTGCTGGATTCTGGATCGGGACCCGCCTCCCTCCCTCCCTCCCACCTCCCCTTTTCGGCATCCGTCGAGGGCACGAGCCTGCGGGTTCCGCCTGGCCGCCGGAGAGCCCGGTTCAGACGCCTCTGCCTGGACGGCTCCGATGCTTTTAAGGGGCGGGAGCAACGGGCTCTATCGGGGTAAGGCCGTGGAGCCTCCCAGCTCACCCGCAGTCTACCTCCGGGCTGGGAGCGGGCTCGACGAGCGGACCTCAGGGTTCCCCCCCCGCGCGCAGACGGGGCGGCCGGCCTCCTCACCTGGCCTCTTGCAGGCGGGCGCGGCGCACCGGCAGGTCGGGGCCGAGAGGAAGGGCTGCTGCGCGGTCAGATACAGGGCCGGGAAGCGCAGCGCCGCCGCCACGCAGCCGAAGTGCAGCGCGGGCGCGGCAGAGGCGGCGGCGGCCCAGGCGCGGGGCACCGGCGACTCCCGACGGGGCGGCTCCGACTTGGCTAGCAGCGACTCGATGTCGAAGCGGCTCCGAGCCTTGCAGGGCGGCGGGGCGGCGGGATCCGGCGGCGGGCTGCGCAGCATCCTCGGACGGGGCGCGGAGTCTGCGGCGGGCCGGGCCGCGGGGGCCTTATAGGGAGGCCAGGCAGGGGCGCGCAGGGGCGGAGGGCGTGGCCCGGACCGGCCTGCCCAAAGCTGCGTGGCCCGGACCGCCCCGGCGGAGGAGAGGCCGTCGGGCAGGGGGCGCGGAGTCACCGACCGCTCTCCCCGGGCGAGGCGAAAGGCAGGCCTGGCCAGCGGGGCCGGGAGGAGAAAGGCGGGCGGGGGGCTGGCGGCGGCACCGGCGCCCGGAGGCTCACGGGGTGGAGGCCCCCCGAAGACTGAAGCTGTGCCAAGCAGCTGGCGGTGCCCGGCGGAGAACCGGGGCTCCCTCCCTCTTTTCCGCCTCCCCGGGCAGAGAACGCTGCTTGTTGGAGGAGGGGGGCTCGTGAATCAAGTCGACCTGCCTTAAAGAAGAGAACTGCCCCCCTCCCTCCTTCCTCAGTCAGGGTGCAACACAAATGTCATCCCGCCTGTCCGTTTTGTCATTAATTTTCAGCGCTACGGATGCATCCCCAATCCTTTCATCTCCCCCCCCCCCCGTCAAGCAAAGTGATCCAGCAGTCTGGACCCTCCTTCCCTTTCGCCAGTGCCAGCAAAGGCGGGTGGCCAAAATGCCTCTCCAGGAGAGGAGGGGGCCACCACTGAAAGAGCCCCTTTGCCCAGAGTGGGGTGCTCTGTCGGTGGCCCAAACTTGGTTGGGGTGCAGGGTTCCCAGATGAAAGAGGCACCAGCTCCTTGAGGCCCACTCGGTGAACCCGGCTGGCCCCTGACTACTTCCAGGCCCCTTCCCTGTTGCTTTCCCCATAAAATAGAATGGTGAGTTTTTCCAGCTTCCTAGTCTAGCCTACAACCTGGGATCTCCTAGTGGTCTCCAGTCCTACATAGCTTTTCTGAGGGTCCACTAACTGCAGACTCTGCAACGTGGAGACAATCCCCCTTATAGAAATTGGATGCCAGCCTGGCAGGAACGCCAGGGCACGGAGGGTCTGAAAGGCTGCCAGCGTGGCCTGGAGGGGATGCCCTTGTGTCCGACCAAAGCAGGGGCTTCCTCGAGGGCCAGTCCCCCCACAGACTGCCCACGGGAGGAAGGCCACGAGGGGGGGGGCATCGGTCTGTGCTTAAGCCGGGAGACTCTCCGGAGATAGGGAGGCTTTGGGACTGCCAGGACCCGGGGAGGGCAGCGGGAGTACCATCCTGGCAGAGCCTCCTCTTTTCACAAACATCGGGGAGGGGAGGGGGGTGTTTACCTCCCCCTGGAAGTGAGATGTAGGTATTGCCAGCCCTTTCCCTTGCGGGGGGGGGGCGGCGGAGGAGAGAGGGGGGTACTGGAGGTGTGAAATTTCTCAGGGCTAAAGAAGTGAAATGAACCTGCAGGATGTCTAGTGCAGAGGAGGGGGGGGGAGCACAGGAGGGCCCCCTTTTCTGAAAAGCCCGGCGGGAGAAGGACGGAGGAAGGAGCCCTTTGTGGAGCAGGGACTGTAAAAGCCGCGCCCCCCCCCCACACGCACAAAGAAGGCCCCGTTCCATCTAATAGTCATTAGCATCAATTAGGAGCCTTTGAAGTGGGCCAGGAGCTTTGTCCCGCCGCCGCAGAAAAGGAGCCCTCCTTTCGGGCAGCCCATAATAATCACATCTGGCGGGAGGAGGGGCTGCCGCCGCCCCCTCCGCTTTCATCTCTTCTCAAGGTGCTTGGAATGTTAATGGGGGGGGGGGGAGAACCAGGAAATGCTTTTCCCTCCTGGAGACCTGGCGGGGGGGGGAGGCTCCAGAACGACCCCCCCTCCCTCCCCTCGCAAAAAGGGGACCGGGGTCCCCGCAAAGGCGTCGCCCGCCTCCCCCCCCCAACCGGTGGCCCCGAACCAGAATCAGCCCCGGAGCCAGCGGGCCTGGGTCAGGGCGGGGAGTCCGGCCGGTGCTTCCCCAGGGAAGCGCTCCGGCTGAAGCGAGGAAGGGGTCGGTCGGGGGGCGCTGGGATTCCTCGGTCCCGGAATCTAACCGGGGGGTCTCGAGCCGTTTCCCCTCTCGCCAGCCTGCCTCGCAGGGCCGGGAGTCTGGGCCGCCGGCGCTCCCCCCTCAGTTTGGTTTGCCTTTAAACACGTGTAGCTGTTGTGGTTTGGTTTTTAAAAGCGTGTTTTCGCGTGTTGAATTCCAGCCAGATCGTCTCCCGCGTGTGGTTTTTCCCTCTGCGCTAAGCCACTTTCTGGCTGGGTTTAGGGCCAGGGGTCTCCAACGTTGGCCGCTTTAAGACTTGTGGACTTCAACTCCCAGAATTCCTCAGCCAGCTTTGCTGGGAGTTGAAGTTGGGAGTTGAAGTCCACAAGTCTTAAAGTGGCCAACGTTGGAGACCCCTGGTTTAGGCAACCGTTACCCAAGTAGCTCTGCAGCTGTGGCAGGAGGCAAAGCTGGCTGAGGAATTCTGGGAGTTGAAGTCCACAAGTCTTAAAGTGGCCAAGGTTGGAGACCCCTGGTTTAGGCAACCGTTACCCAAGTAGCTCTGCAGCCGCGGCAGGAAGCAGGAGGACAAGATCGGCCTGCTGGGACGGGGCCCTTCCCAAGGGGGCCCTGCCTTTGGGGCCAGCAGTGTGGCCTCTGGGGAGGGCTGGGTTGGAGGTCCAGAGCATCTCCCTGCCCTTCCCCTTCCCTTGAGGGAGGTAGAAGGAGGGGGCTTGCCTTCTGCATACTGGCTGGCAGCTCTTCTGCCTGGGGGGGGAGAGAGGGAGGGAGGGGGGGCCCTGGGAGTGGAAGGCCAAAGCTTCAGCCAAGCCACAGACCCTTCTTGCACATTATGCAGCTGCCCAGGAAGAGGAGGGCTTCACAAGACCCCCGGAGGGTGGGGGCCACCAAGAGGGCACCTCGCAAAGCCTGGGACCCCAAGGCTGTAACCGCCGATCCACCTGCCCTGCCAGGAGAAGAGGGGGAAGATGCTACTCAGAGTAAGCAAGGCTGCGCGAGACCCCACAGTGCCCAGGCAGCTCCCACCTTGCCCCCAGCCAAGAGGGGCCACAGCGGCGTTTGTCCCTTTGGGGGGTTCATTTCTTGACCCAAGAACCACGTTGCTTGCACCCCCAGATGTTTTCCACTGGGGAAACTGGGTTGGCCAGAGGAGGGAGTGCCTGCTTGGGGGGGTCAGACTGATGGGTGAGGGGGTAGCCCCCCAGAAGAGGAGAAAGCAGCATTGAGTTCTGTGGGAGAAAAGATGCACGGGGTGGGCTCTCTGGCTGTTGTG
The DNA here is from genome assembly GCF_001527695.2 of Protobothrops mucrosquamatus. Taxonomy (NCBI): domain Eukaryota; kingdom Metazoa; phylum Chordata; class Lepidosauria; order Squamata; family Viperidae; genus Protobothrops; species Protobothrops mucrosquamatus. Next base: position 176,517 of record NW_015388601.1, read on the forward strand.
ACCTTCTGGCCTTTGGGCCAGAAGACGGGGGGGGGGTGGAATGGCTCCCATCTTGCTGCCAAAGGTAGCAATTCCAGAGCCAGGAGAGCACCAGGAGCCCCCCATCCCAATTTCCTGACTTCTGTGTATTAAGTTGCATTTTCCCTTCTGCATTCCCTGCAGTGCGGTAGGAAAATCTTCCTTCAGGACCAGAAACAGAATTAGGAGAGTTAACAGAATCTACTTTTGGTGTACTTTGACACCGCTTTGTTTTTATTTTTTAAACTAGCTGTACCCGGCCACGCGTTGCTGTGGCTCAGTCTGGTTAAATGGAAAAGAAAGAAAAGAGAAAGCACACGTTTGTAATGTTTAATTTCACAATGCTTGTGGGTATACAATATTTTTTGTTGTTCCATTGTCTGTGCAGATATAGAGATTGTCTGGTTTGCCGACTCTAGAACATGCAACATATAATTGTCCATGTGAGAAGCAATCCGTGTCTAGATCTAAACCGCACAATTCTAAAGATTGGCCCTGAGCTCTGTTGATGGTGATTGCAAACGCCAATCGAATTGGGAATTGCAATCTCTTAAATTGAAATGGCATATCCGTTGGAATCATAGGAATGCGAGGAATGAGGACATCTTCGCCTTTGAAAGGTCCTGTCAAGATTGTTGCTTCTACGACGTTGCTCATTAAAGCATGTTTTTATGCTTTAAAGAGCATGTTTTTACCTGTCACAGGTGTGACAGCTATATAATAGTAGGTATATAAAAACACGCGCGTATTCGAATGCAACGTTGTGTCAAAATGTCAAAGCAATCGGTAAAGAACTTTCGGAGATTTAAGATTTTGAACAAACGAACATTTACATTTTTATTTCTATAGATGATCTGTTTTAATCATTTTTATGTATTTTGATTGTCCTATAACCTTCACCGCCCAGGGTCACTATTCAAGTGTCAATAATTAATTGAACAACTGATTGATTAATTATGCTACCTTCACCCAGGATGCCCATCCTGCTTGTAAGGAAAACTAAAATTCTACAAGCCACTCAAGATGTTTTGTGTGTGTGTGTGTGTGTGTGTGTAAGGGAGAGGGGGGGAGAGAGAGAGATCTCCAGGCCCTCAAGGACAACTGTTAGCATGGACAATGACCTTTATCAGCAAGCCTGGACCTGTCCAGCTTTGTGGATTGCCAGGTCTGGGCCTGCAGGGCTGCAAGCAATGCCTCCCCTCCCCCACAGTTCTGCATCACCCCCCTCCCCAAACTTTGGCTGCCCTTCCTCTCCCCTCCTGCTTACTCTGGAAGTGGCCTGCATAAGCCGGGCTCCACCCCTCCAGCTTCCCGGTTGGGGGTGTGTGTGTGGCCAAAGCAGCTCATGAGAAGACTCATTGGGGGGGGGAGGCTATAGAACCGAGGTTGGGAGGGTGCTGTCCCAAACTAGTGGTGGTAATATGGAGTCTTCAAGACTCCCAGCCCTGGATAGCCCCCTCCTTCCTGAACTTCTCCAATTCCTTTCTGGAGCTGTTCTAGCTAGTGGTCATCATCTCATTGAGCAGTAATGAATCAGTGAATTAATGACTCAGCTGCCCTGAGGCAGGCTATGGGAGGGTCCCTGGGCCTTGTGAGAAGTGGTCTGCTTCTGATTGCCCTAATGGGTGGCCCCCTCCTCCTCCCTTCCAGTTTTTGGCCAGAGGGAGCAAGGCTTCTCCAAGTCCGCGTGGTCTATGGCAGTGGTGGCGAACCTATGGCACGCGTGCCAGAGGCGGCACGCAGAGCCCTCTCTGTGGGCACACGCCATCCCGTGGTCTCTAAAAGTTCGCCATCACTGGCCTAAGGCCAGCCAGCCTGGAGCCGCCATTGGGGAGTCCACCATCCCACCCACCAGAGACCTCCTGGATCTCCCCCAACCCTGCCCGGGTCCCACAGGTGTCCCTCCCCATAAGCAACATCAAGGTGGCCACGCTCACCCCGGCCATGCCCACCCAGTCTGCCACGCCCACTGTAGCTGCGCCCGAGTGGGCCACACCCACCCGGCACCCGGCGATACATAAGTGGGTTTTGGGTTGCAGTTTGGGCACTTGGTCTCTAAAAGGTTCGCCATCACTGGTCTATGGCACAGGTGGCTTTATACATCTCAGTTACATCCCCTCCAATTGCCTCCCCCCCCCCAGCTTCAGTGCAAGTGAGGATGATGGGCGAGGTCATCCCACGGGGGATGTTCCCCCTTGGGTGATGGAAGGCCTGCAAGCAAAGATCCGAATTCTCCCAGGATGGCCCTGGGTCAAAGAGGGCTTGCTGGTGCCCAGACCTTTCAGGCCCTTGGCTGAGGACGCAAGGGTGGGGGGAGGAGGAGGAGGCTGCCCCTCTCTGGAATTCCTGTTCTCCCCCCCCCCTTGGAATACAAGGCAGATTTAACTTTTATCTTTGAGGAATGGAAGGCAGCTCAGAGTCTGAGGGCCGGGACAGGGGCTTCCATGGTGCCCTGCCCACTTTTTTGGGGGGGGGGGCAAAACTGCTGCTCCTATTTCAGAAGGAGCAGATGGGATCTGCCTGGCTCCCTCGGTGTGCAGGGGCATTTTGATGGGATCTTCCAGTCAGGAAGGAAGAAGCGGAACTGATTAAGCATGAAACAGGATTACCTGCAAAGGGATGAGGGGGGGGGAATGGCTGGGATGAGCTCCTTGGGCTTCTCTGCAGAAACACTCCCAGGGGTCTCCCCTGCCCCTCCCCTCCCCTCCCCAAGCAGAATGCAAGGAAACCAAGTTCCTGAAAGAAATCCAGCTGGAGTGTGTGTGTGTGTGTGTGCATGTGTGAAATTCTCTGTCACTGGAAGGAGCTAGCAGTGTTTCTCAACCTTGACAATTTTAAGGCATGTGGACTTCAACTCCCAGAATTCCACAGCCAGCAATGCTGGCTGTGGAATTCTGGGAGTTGAAGTCCACATGCCTTAAAATTGTCAAGGTTGAGAAACACTGAGCTAGAGGTTCTTGGGGGATTCCTTCAAAAAGCTGAAGCTTTGCCTGCCAGAGTGGGGACATAGAAAAATGTCGGGTGCTGTCACGAATTTGCGCCCATAGCCTGAAAGCCTCGACTTCCAAAACTTCAGCAGAGGTGGCTTGCAATGGATTCGAGGTCCCAGGGCCTGCCGCTTTCGCTCCCAGTTGCCTTGGCCTGGAGAAGGAGCCACGAGATCTCTCAGAAGACCCAAGCCAGGTCAGTTGTGCTACTCAGGCAAGATCAACCCTTCGATGAATTCTTAGGAAGGATCTGGGCTGACCGAGGCTCAGCTCTCCGTCCTTGTTCCAAGCGGTCCTTCCAGAGCTGGGGGACCTGCCTGCCATTACCTCTTGCAGACCCCCGAAGGAGCAAGCCAGGCCAGTTGATCCCAGCTTGGCTGACCTGCAGATCAGTTCTCCCAGCGGGGCTGCAAATGTGTGGGTAGCGGGGCTGCAAATGTGTGGGTAGAAGATTGGGCATTTAAAGTTTCAAACTTAGCAGAAATGGCTAAGATTTCAGCCTATGTGAAGGATTACTCACAAGAAAGATATATATTGGTTTGGAGAAGATGGATAGATTATATTGAGAAGAAATATGGAACTAAAAAGTTTCATTTGGTTTTTGAGTAAATTTGTGGTTGTTAATGTAGTATATTTTATTAAAATTAAACAATTTGTAATAATGATGTTTAATATGTTAGTTTAGGAGAGAGCTAAAGGATGTTATAGAATTGTTTTGAATTCCCATTATATTAAATTCTGTCTCATATTAATAACATAACATTTGGGACACACATCGAGACCCTTCACCCCCCCCCTCCCTCCACCCCCCCTTCCCTGGGGTTTGAGGGAGGTGGGGAGTTATATTGTAAAACTTTTAAAAATTTTCAATAAAAAAAAATATAAGAAAAAAAACGAGAAAAAAAAAGCAAAAAAAAAAAAAAAGAACATGTCAGAGGATTCTGTGAAGAAGGAAGGAGGAGAATCGGGACAGAAGGGACACCTAAAATTTGAATTTGGCAGATCTGGGAGGTGAAGACCTGCGTGTTTAGTAAAAGCTATCTAGACTGATAAACCTGGCTTGTATGAGGGAGTGCTGGATGGAGGAAGGCTTGCTGGCTCAAGGGCAAATATGGAGAAGGCAGCTGAAGACCAGAGGGGGAAGAAGGGCTGCAGCCACCCAAAGCAAACAGATTTTAGCGGAACTGAAGAAGGAGGAAGAAAAGAAAATCTAAAGTTTATCGGCCAGAGAGATAAACAGCTGCCAGTTGGACTGTGAAAATTGCACCAGTCTCCTCCTTCATTCTAAATTAGGAAATAACTAGAGAGAAAGATTGGTTAGTGCAAGTTCAGCTCTTGTTGTAACCTGCAAATATGCAAGCTTGCTTTAGGCTGCCTTGGAGACAGAAAAAAATGTTCCCACCTTGCAGTTTACATTTCTTTTCAGCTAAAGCTTCACCCTATGAAGGGGTTGCTGCTGGATCAACCCAACAAGCTCTTGACCACAAAAAAGCCAGTACAATCCTGGGTTGTATAAACAGAGGCATAGAATCAAGATCACGCGAAGTATTAGTACCGCTCTATAAAAGCCTAGTGAGGCCACACCTGGAATACTGCAGCCAATTTTGGTCACCATATTCTATTCTATTCTATTCTATTCTATTCTATTCTATTCTATTCTATTCTATTCTATATTCCAATATTTATTCTATTCTATTCTATTCTATTCTATTCTATTCTATTCTATTCTATTCTATTCTATTCTATTCTATTCTATTCCCTATTCCCTATTCCCTATTTTCTATTCTATTCTATTCTATTCTATTCTATTCTATTCTATTCCATTCCATTCTATTCTATTCTTAACCCAGGGGTGCTCCCAAGCTGCAGCCTGACTGCCTGGGGTGGTGGGAGGGGGAGGGAGGGACAAGGGTCAAATCCATCCAGAAGCAGTGTGGGTCTTTCCATGCAGCCCCCAAAGGTTTCCCTTCTTCAACATGGCTGCTATTGCTGTAGCTGAGCTATGGGGTCCTGTCTAGAGCCCCCTCCCCCCTGGCACGTGCACCCCTTGGTGGGTTTGGCATGTAGGGCTCTGCTAATCCTAAAACGAGAGGAAGTGGCCAGCCCAGCCGGACAATGCCGGGCAGTGTAATCCTCCTCATCAAAGTGGCAGGGAAGGAGGCCAATGGGATTAGCCGAGGGAGGGGGCCCGGCTGGGGGGACGGAGGGGGTGACCGGCAGCAGCCCCAGCCCAGCTGCCCTTTGTCCCTCCCGCCCCCCCTAGCTGGGATTAGCAGTGGCCTGAAAGGGCCGACCGGCGCTCTCCTCTTCAGGGCCCGATGGCACGCTGGGAGCCGGGATTGGGGGACGCTCAAGATTGACCGCGCAGGCAGGGGCCACAGGAAGGGCTCAGCGGGGCTAATAAAGCCCAGGGGGACGGGAGGGGGCGGGATGTCCGCACAGCATTCAGGGAGGGGGCAGTCAAAGGCCGGCTTCCATTGCCCGGGGTCCTGGAGAAGGATGCTGGCTCTGAGGGGCAGGGGAGGGGGCAATGCCCACCCTGCATTGAAGCAGCTGTGGCTCCAGAACTGGGGGCAGCCCCCTTTTCTGAGCAGAGACCTGCCACTATCTCAAGGGGGTGCGTCATGCACACATCTGCCAGGACAGGAGCTCCTGGTCAGCTGACCTGCCTCTGCCCCAGGCCTGGCTAACATACCTTACGCTGGAGGGGGGGCTGTCTGGATCCGACCCAGATGGACTGCTGGGAAGCCTTAGCAGCTGCAGCTTCCTTGGCCTGTGATCTGGACAAGCCCCTCACTCAGAGGCTGGCTGGGCTCATCCTGAGGGGAGGCAGGGGCTGAGGCTCAGATAAAGGAGCACAGCCCCTCGGAAGGAAAGGCGGCCGAGGGGCTCCTGGTTGGCACCCCAGAGAGCAGGTTGGGGAGCAGCTGCAGAGCCCCCCCACCCCCGCCAGCCCATTTCAAAGGAGCCTGCAGAGGCAGCTCTGCAAACAAGAGCCCATAAAGTGGTTAAACATGCTTGTGGGAGAACAGCTCTCCCAAAGAGCTTCCCCCCCCAGGGAAGGCAAACAGATTTGTTTGTCCCAGGATGGGGGCCAGCACAACTCCCCCCACCTCACACCTATCAAAGGACTGGTGTGTGTGTGTGTGTGTGTGTGTTGGGGGAGAATTGCTTCCTTCCATCCTAGTTTGTTTGTGGGACACCCACATGCCAGAGGCCTCTCAGCTGGGGCTGCCAGGGAGGGCGGGTGGCCAGCTGCTTCAGAGGGGCCAGCACACACACACACACACACACACTCAGCCAGTCCTGTTCCACCAAATCCAGCCCAGCTCAGCTGAGCAGAGAGCTGGGCCTTGCCTACCTGCTGATGCCCACCAGGGCAAGGGGGGGGGGTTGGCCCAGTTCCGGACTCCTTGGCCAACTCAGGGCTTTCCCCATTCTTTGGCTGGGGAGGGGGCACATTTGGGAGGCTGGGAATGCATAGCGGGTGCAGATGGAAAAAGGCAGGGCAGCGGGGGGGGGGATGGCGGCAGGGAAGAGCTGCCGGCATTCAGGGTCTCCTCGCGGGGCACCCTGGTCTTAGGTGGCCTGGCCCAGGTGCCTCACTCCCCAGGGCCTGAATCCAAGGCCCCTGCCCTACGGAGCTGAGGGGTGGAGCCCAGGGGGTCCCTGGGTACCTCAGGTGGGCAAGGGCAGGCTGCTTCCTGGGCCAGCTCAGCTTCTCTGCCACTGCCAGGCTCCAAAAGGCCTCTGATCAGGCGGCAGCTTGGCCTTCCGAGGGGGCGCCCCCCCTTGAATCCTTCCGGAAAGCCCCTCCAGGCTCTCTTTTGGTCCAGGGAGGCCTTGGGGGGAGCGGGCCATGATGACTGAGCATGCTCGGAAGGTGATGGATCCTGGGGGGGGGGG